>NC_056731.1:1638164703-1638187203 GCF_019279795.1 Protopterus annectens | reverse complement strand
TTTAATTAGGATCTTTAGAGACTGGATGCCGGTGTTGTTGTACAGTTTGGTGAGCTCGGCATACAGCGGTGAATCTGCTGTGGTTCTGTTGGGGAATTTGAAAAATCTGAGTCCTTGCAGCACTATGTTGTGCTGGACACATGCATTTAGGAAAAAAACTGTTGTACTGGATGTTCTTAAATAAAATGATAGCTCTTTCCAGTTTAAAAATTAGTGACTTACATGTGTTTCCATTGGCATGGGGGGTGGAGGGCTGTGCTCCTTGGTCATTTGCTGGTTGCGATTCTCTTTCCTGTAGAAAGGGATTATTGCCGTTGTCCTGGTATATATATATATATATATATATATATATATATATATATATATATATATATATAAGCATGCACCTTTAATTGAGTACATGGCGGGTTGGCCTATTTCAACACATACCTCCGTTTTGTGTTTTAACCTGTCTGCATACACAACTGGGATAGGTACATCCCAGGTAGCTTAGTGTTAGGTTACTCTGAGGATGGAGTACATGGTTGCGGGTTCTACTCCTGGAAGGTGTTATTATTTTACCTCTCAGAGTAGGCACTGGTAGTGAAAGTGTGAATAACACACATTTACGCGGTTGTAAGCAGGTTTGCCCGTGGTCTGTGTGACGTTAAGCAAAGGTTAAACCTGTGAAGCGCTTCTCCGTTTACTGTGTTTCAGCACCGCTTACCATCGCGCAAACCCATGGAAACCTGCTTACAACTGCTTAAGAGTGCTTTAATCTACGTGCATCCAACAGCCCTTATTCTGGCCCTCAAAATAACCTAACAGCCCTTGCAGGTCTTGAACCCAGGACCATGAAAACCACAGTTACTGACTTTACCACTAAGGCATCTGAGATATGTACAAATGTTATTGTGTTTAGATTATACATTGTACTACAGACATTCCTCACTACTGAAAACAAATGTGACAGTCAGTTGGTGTACATATGTCTGATACATGTTAATGTTCATATGTTTGTGAAATTAGGTATTGCAATGTGCCATGACAGGGTGTATTATGAATGAGAAAGGTTCATGCTTTGTGTCCTTTTTATATTGTCCCCATACTCCATGTATACCCTTCCAGTTCACTTATTGGACATCTGACCCAGACCCTCCTTGATGCATGATTGCATTACTCATCATTCCTTCCCACCCCAATCTTCACATACACAACAACCACCCCTTCTATGGTGAATTAGGTTAATATTAATTGTTATAATACCAGAGATGCATGTGTTTTGTGTACCTCCAATACTTTTGATTGCTTCTGTGTCACGAAGTGTGTACATAGCTGTTCGTATATATGGCTATTGATGTAACTGTATATATATATATATATATATATATATATATATATATATGTGTGTGTGTGTGTGTGTGTGTGTGTGTGTGTGTGTAGACATCATTGACATACACACACACACACACACACACATATATATATATATATATATATATATATATATATATATATATATATATATTTCGTATTAGTTTGTAACAGTAATACATATGTAGACTGGAATGTGTTGGTTCACAAACTACAGTACATTACAATGTACTGTATATATGTACACAAAGTGACTGTCCCATTTGTGATCATTACAGTGAAATGCATATGGTATAAGGTGTAGTCTCAAAACCATGAAACATGTGTACACCTCAGATGGCTTAGTGGTAAGTCCCATGACTATAGTGTGCATGGTCCAGGGTTTGACACCTGCGATGCTTTACAAATGTTTTTTACTGCAGAATAAGGCTCATTTAAGCAGTTGTAAGCATGTTTAAAAGTGTTTGTGTGACATTATAGCAGCGGTTAAACACAGTTAAACAAACTTTGTAATGTATCACCTGTGCGCGCAAATACGGCCACATCCGCTAACTACTCAGGATATATACATATCAGTGAAGTAACATCTCACTATGTGCTGACAGAATATTACATTCTCTGTTGACTGTACTCTCCAGCACACATGGGTTTATATGGGTGTTTCGAATGTTTATTATACAGAAGATTACTACCTATATATGCAAGCTGTGGTTAAGGTATACTTTTGCACATGATAAACATCCCTGCCTTTATCTGGATTGTAACCTCGAATGCACAGATACTATGCAGATGCTGTAACCATTACACTGTTGACATTAACGTTGCTTCCACCTATTTCCTATTTAGATGATTTCTAACTGTAAGCTAGGCTAAGCAAAGGGCAGAGGCCCCAAACTCACTGAGCTTCACATACTCTTGAAATAACAACATATAACAAATGTACTGTGAGACAATACATTACATTCCTAACTACATTAGGCATATCCCCTCACTGACACACTTCAAGAGAAACGTGTGAATGGGTAACAGATTATAAACCCCTGGGATCATGTGTCCCAGAACCATGCAGCCAGGGGTGGGGAGCCTGTCCAGTTTGGTAGCTGCTTGAGACCTTTTGGAGGAATTGAATGGTGTTGAATTGTCACATTAACATGCCCTCTTTAGATCACTAAGTGCCCCTATCACCTTCCACAACCCCAGTCTTCAACTTCTTCCTGCAACTCTGCCTGGGATTGCTTCATGGCTATGCTTGACAGCGGCTCAGTTACTTCATCAATGGTGTGGGAAAGCCAAAACACTGTAGCTATGCTTCTAATTGCCCTAGGGCAGATAGGTAGTAGGCTATCTGTGACCCTCTAATGTGCAGGCCATCACAGCCATAATATGTGAATATACAGACCTTCAGATCACAATATACAGTGAGAAATCACCATGTAGTCAGGAAACAGTTAAGTACAGCAAGAACATACAGAACACTGATACTTAGTCACTCCAAAAGCCTATCTTGGAAGCTAGAAGACTTGCATAAGTTTAAGGCTTTCTATTGCTTACCAGTAGGTTACCTACAGGGAAGATGAAAAACAAGCACAAATGGGGAACATGCATGCAATGATACCATACCAGCCTATGTGTCAACCTTAGACTTTGGAATACTGGCCAAGGCTATTGGCACCACCATGGTGCCTTATTTAGAAGAGTCTTGAAGGTGAATACCAGCTCCGTAAACAGCACAATAGCAGATTCAATGAGGGTTATGCTACTCAACACCAGGTGTTGTGATCACAACATGCATGCACTCACAGCACTCCTCAGGATGGACAACATCAACATCTGTGCAGTAACTGACATCTGTCTTAAGGCTCCTGAGAGCACACCAGCACTACCAGACTACAACTGATACCACACATTTCAGCCACAGAACATGGACTGACAGACATGGAGGGGCTGTATCCATATTCATCAGGGATACCTACACCTCCAGGCTAGTGGGGCAGCATGATGCCTCTGAGATCATCCATGTGCAGCTAACATCAGACACAACTGCAATGTAAACTGTGGCCTGGTACTGATCACCCTTCATGACCCAGGACCGCCACTCCACCTACCTGGAGACAGTGGAGAACATGACAGTCCTAATGCACACCCTGGCATTGGTTGATGTCAACTACCATACCATTAACTGGGAAACTTACTCCGGTACTCACTTCCAGGCCCAGTGCTTCCTGGAATGTATCACCTCATATGCCTTGTATCAGGTGATAACCTCCCTAACGTGGGGTGGAAACTACTAGAAGTGGTCATCACCAACATGGGCAACAGGTGCACCACAGCAGAGGTTAACCGGTCACTGGTTAGATCTGACCTTGAACTATTCACTGTTTCCACACCCAAGCATCTTCCCCACCCACAGATACCACAGTGTATACCTTTCCTACAGCTAAATTTACACTACTAGTGACAGGGATGGGGGGGTTTCACAGCCCCACGCTAAGGGGAAACATTGCTCAAGATACAGACAGATTTACAAATGCAGTCTATAAGCACCTACACGGATGTATGGATCATGCCATCACTGGTAAACCAAGACTCACTCCTCCTAGACAAGGACACCGGTCTGGCGGACCTCTGCAATAAACAGGCTATACTACAGAAGTAGGACAGTGTTCCAGACACAGCAAATCCCATGAAGGGCAGACATCCGTGACCACTATTAGTATGATACGTAGGTCCATCATGACATCATCCAAGGCTAACATCAGCAGGAGAATATGCAAGGATTCGAAAGATAACCACAAAGCCTTCTTTGGCTATGTCAAGGATCTATGTGGTGACACACAGATTTCCACTGTGCCGGTGAAATATAGCACAAAATATGATGACTCTACTGATATCGCCAACAGCCTTGCAGATACATTCAGTGCATACTTCATCCCCTAAAAAGCCCACAACACTAACCAAAAGGTACAGTATCCCACACATCAGAGACATATAGGTGGAAATGGCCCTCTCTAACAGCAGAACACAGCATCAATGGAGGCAGATGTTGTCCCAGACTGCAGCTTGTAAACTGTACAAGACAACCTGCCCCTCACCTAATTAAGATTTCCTACCTCAGCCTCTCCACAGGCTACATACCCATACAATGGCGCGTGGCAATGGTTATTCCACTCCATCAAGGTGGAATCACAACTGACCATGGTAACTACCACCCCATAAGCCTGACTAGCCTGGTCTGCAATGGTATGGTTCACATCCTCATGGCACTCATTAACAAAGACATTGATAACCTCCGAACACGTGACCCAACCCAGGTCAGCTTAGTTGAGTGCAGTTCATGCTTACTGAACCTGTTTGATGTCTTACATACAGTCACCAAGACATTAGATGATGGGGGAGGTGGTTCACTCATACTACCTGGACCTTGCCAAGGCTTTTGACACCATGCCCCACTCAGGTTTTATTGATAAACACACCAGCCTGTACATACACCCATACATCACAGGTTGGGTTGCCAACGGGCTTATACACAGAACCCAAATCGTATGACTAGTGGTCTCCAGGTCTAACTCTTGACCAGTCATGGCTGGTGTCCCATAAGACTCAGTCCTGTGAGTCCTACTGTTGGGCATGTCCATCTCAGAGGTACAGGCAAACACAGGTGGACTACGGCAGACCATGTTTGGCAATGACTGTGAACTGGGAGCAATGATTAATAGTCCAGCTGACACAGACATCCCTCAAGGGGCCTCACGGAGAATGTCACAGGGTGCCAATTACATGGCCTCCGCCAAGTGCCACTAACTGCATGGTCATTCCATTGTGGAATTGGCACCCACATATTAACACATAAATGCCAGCCACTCTAATACGGACAAGGTAATGGGGTATCAGGGGACTAAGGTAGATAGTGATCGCCTTGACGATCATATCACACACACACAGTAGTTAGGACATTCTTCTATGTAGGCCATCTGATTACTAAAGGATTCCCATCTAGACATACTGGGGTTATAGTGCCCCTTTACTCATCACTCATCAGTCCCATCATAGGGTATAATAACCCATGTGGGATGTACCTCAGAAGACACTTCCAACAGCTGGGGGGGTCCACAAATGTACCTGGCCAAGGGGAATACTGGCCTCCAACATATGGCCTATGCAGCCACACTGAATAAACTCCTGCTTTACTCAGTGGCATCTCGTTTACCCAGAGATGATCTCTGCTGGCCAACACAGCCATGTCGAACTCAGGCTTGATGGATATGCTCCACATATAGGAATCCATGTCACAGTGAGCCACACACTGTAGTGAGCTGAACCTTGCCACAACAATAACTGGAAGATGCTGGAAGGACAGCTTCCTGTCACAGACACTCTCCATACTTTGGAACAACATCCCTAACTACATTATACAGAGTCCCTCACTAACACTCTACAAGAGAAACCTTGAAGAGTGGATGAGGAACAGTAGATGCACCCCAGGGATCCCGCCATTGGCTCTGCTCCACAGAGGGACAGTTAATGAATCAATGAGGTGACAAAGCTGACACATTTTGGCTGGGCTTATGAATGGCTTCTGGCAGTTGGCCAAGTACCTACCTATGAATCTATACATACAGTATCTGCATATGCTGATAGCTTACTTTACTGTTCAGGTGTTGACTTACTTTGTGCCAATGGCAGTTGTGTGTGCAATAGTTGAGGGCTGCCTATGTTGGATGCACACAATAGACTGCCTATACATGACAATTTACAGGTAGTCTTGTGTGTGTGCCATCCATTTTTACTATGTGTGCAGGTGGGGAAAGGTGTCAGTCTCTAGGTGCCTACACTGTCAGTGTGTGAGCTATACATTCCTCTTTGCCAAGGCATGGGCATACTGGGCACGCCTCTGTCTGCCTACTGGGGCTGGCTCAGGGTTTTCATGGTCTGAGTACCTCTGTGCCTGTGGGGTCCTTGGCAATGGTGGTGGGCTGTGAGGGCCTTCACCATTCTGTCCCTGCTGCAGCTGTTTCCGCAGGACCATATTGTGTAGCATGGCACACACTATGAAGATGTGGGCACATGTGCCTGGAGAGTACTGCAAGGCTCCACCAGATATATCCAAGCAACAGAACCGTGAGTTCAGCATCCCAAACACATGCTCTATAATGATTCTGGTTTGTGTGTGTGTCTCATTATGGTATTCCTGCATGGGTGTGTGTGTATTTCTGATGGGAGTCATCATCCATGGTTCCAGTGCATAGCCAGCATCCCCTACCAGGTGGCCATTTGTGATGTCCTCCTGGCAAATAACTGATACATCTGTGAGGCATGCCAGATGTGGGAGTCTTGATAGCTTCCAGGGCTGCCAGCACACACATCCATGATAATGCCCCGGGCATTGCACACGACCTGGCAGTTGATGGAGGGGTATCCCTTGCAGTTTATGTAGTGCCTACCCTGCTCACAGAGTGGTGACTTGATGTGTATGTGCTGCAGTCTATTGCACCCAGTACCTCCAGGTATTCTGCCACATGGTGGAAGAGACACATATTACTGGCCAACTCCTCCTGCATTCGGGGGAAGTATATGTGCTCATTGGCATGTGGAACATGGCATCCAGGAACTGGTGTAGTACCCTGGATGCTGATGCCTGTGAGATCCCCATGATATCCCCAGTTCATCTTTGAAAGGTACCTGTAGCTAGTATTCTCAGGCTTACACATACCTTCATATTCACTGGGATGGGTTCCCCTCTGTTTGTTCTGACTCTGAGGTGTGGCTGGTACAGCTCCACAAGTTGCTGTAGGATGTCCCTGTCCACCCTGTAATGCTCTACTATCTCCAGATCATGTAGCTCCTGGTAGGTTACCCTGGATCTGAACACTTTCCTCCTTCTCTGGTGCCAGAGGTGACTTGTGCATCATCCTCCACACCACCTTCAGTCTCCAACACATGCTGGTGGATCAAAGCTATGGCAGACCATAACATGTACATAATAAAAGTTCCCCCTATGTATACACCACTGGTGCAGAGTGTATGGGAATACACAAATGTGTGTGAGGTGCTTTCACACTTTATAGTATTGTGCTATGGATGCTGCCGATGTCAGTGGGTAGGTATGAACTATTCCAGCTGCAGCGTGTTTTAATTATGGGTTTTGCAATGAGTACTGCAAGTGTGGGGCCTTTACTGTGGAGATATACTTTCCTGCCTTGATTAATATGTTGCCCTTTAATTCACTTTTAGACCTGGATCCCCTCCCATTATCAGGCATGCATCCACCTGTCATCTTTCTTGTTTTGTACTTTCCCTACCCAGTCATGGCAAAATGTGCCTTGTAGCTGATATACTGCATATTGGCTTTGTTCTGCTTTGACACTTTACTGTTTTCTTTGCAGTACAGCCCCTTCCCTTTCCTGTTCTGCAGGTAGCTGCTTGCAGCCTTGTTAGCTGTTGTCAATGGCCCACTGTAGGCTCCTAGGTGTTAATTAGTCATCTGTACTCCAATTTTACTGCTGCAGCATTTCCTTATTTCTTTCCTATATCCTTCCTGTTTCAGCTGCAGTGCACGCCGCACATACCCATTTACCTGGTTTATGAGCGTTTTCATCTCCTGCTCACATGCATACTCGATTACCTTGTGTACTCTCAGCTAAGCATAGCTATGGCCAATTCGACTCACCCTATCCTGCAGCTTTGCGTATCTAGGGCAGACCGGTTTAGCAATGCTCCAATGTGCTTACAGCAATGGTGACACACCCTCTCTTGATGTCATCTTTATCTCAAGGGCGCACCTCGGTGTTATAATGCTATGCTGTAAGGTGCATCCTTACACCAGCTGGAATCGCGATTCACTATTACTTCTCTCATTTGCATGGCATTGCCTACTAATTCCTAGCTACTGTGCATAACACTGTCACTGCCCCTTAACAACCTTTGCGCCATAAGTATAGTGTAGCATGCCTGCCATTGACTATTATGGGGAAATCGTGATATGTGTTTCATTGCGGTTTTATTCTATACTTTTATATATTCCATGCGATCCCCTTTGTGCACCGCTGCCCTGCGCTTTTACGTCACGATAGTGCAACTATATATATTAAATTTTAATTTTATATTTTGTACAAGTTTTTTATGCCAATGGCTATATATTTAGCCATTGGCATATATAAACAATATAATACATGTGTTTGGTCGGCTGTCATGGCTCCGATTTTATGTTTGCAAAAATGTAAACCATTTTCTATGGTTTACATTTCTGCATGCTTACACTACACCTGCATCACTTGCTGAATCACTACATACTTTCATTTGCATGCTACACTGATGCACATGGGGTAATTAGCATACAAGGCTCGGGAGATGTGCGGGCATAGCATATGCAGGTAATGCACATGAAAACAGCTCGTACCTGAATCGCTCTGCGGCCATCTCTGGTGTTAGAATGACGACGCTATGCCTGCACTTGGCGTAAGCTTCATGAATCCCGGGATAGTGTAGTTGTATTTCAGAGAAAAGTCTTTCCCACTAATTATTACATAAATGGAGCTCCATTTAAGATCAGAACAGCCATTAGATGTCTAGGTGTTTATTAAAGATGAACTGTCATTTGATAATCAAGTTTCAGTTGTGTTAAGAACATGTGTTTTTCAATGTCCATTTAATTATCAAAGGTTTAGCCTCAAGACCCAAAGAGTTATTAGTTTACCCCTGTATTCCACTCTCATTAGGTCAAGCATTGAATATAATGGTCCATTTGGTATATATATCTTGCCAAACACATCCTGGCATGAAGTACCTCATTGTTTCCCATCTACTAGGATCAAATGGCTTGTTTCCTTTAGATACAGATTCAGATTAAAATGCAGTTCACTTATGTTGCTGCAGAAGCAGCATTGGATTGATTTTTGTATATAAAGACATGATTGTAGAGGGGTTTTGCATACATCTGATGAAGTTCCAATGTGGATGAAAATACGGTGAAAAAGTTAAGGTGTTTATGTGTGGATTATAATTCAAGTGAGGATTGTCTTTTGGACTGTTTTTACTGTGGATTAATAAAGAATTTGGCTTACACTTTGGGCCTATCTTTGGAGGCTGCTCATACAAGTGCATTTTTCCTTTTAAATACTTGGTGGTTAGGTGTGTCTGATTGTAGTATGCAGGCATCATGATTTATAACTGTTACTATTTCTGAGATTTTGGGGTAACAGTGTAACTTCTATTTTCTGAGCTGATTGTGAGATGCTTGGAAGATAACCTGTTCTAAAAAAGGATTTAAATAATGTTGGATCATTGGGAGAATGGTCTGATTTAATGATGAGAATGTCACCCATATAGAGCGTTATACTCATATTTTGCAGAGAAATACTAAGTTTATATATAAACAAAAAAGTAAATGGGCAAGTACAGATTCCTGGAGTAATCCTGTCCTATCATTTTCTGTGTCAGTGGCTGTATTACTACTTGAGAAGTGCAGTTCTGAATGCAGCTAGGGAAGCACTTTAGTACATCTTTCCTGAATCCAATGATTTGAACATGTTACTAGAAATCAATGCTTAACTGAAGCAAATGCCATTAAGGAGATGCCCACTGATGTCCATATTTCCAGGTTACCTATATTTGGTCTGTGAAAGTACAAAATCCCTTCCTGCATTCATGTTGACAGCTGGATAATAATCCATATTTTTTGATAGGTTTGGTTAATTGTTTAGAGATTAGTTTTTGTAGTGTTTTGCTTGTACTCCAAAAGTTTGCAATAGGATTACAGTCTGGCGGGACCTGAAAGACAGAAGGGTTTTCCTAAGGGAAGTATAAATGTCTGATTGAATCTGTGATGGATATGAGTGATAAAAGACAAATACAAATAAATGTTAAGGGGTTGCTATGACTACTGACCATTTTTAGGATTTTTTTTTTGGTTAAGTGTATATAACATTTTGGAGAATAAATTGTGTCTATTCTGTCTAAGACTTGGACTTTATTAAAGGGTAATGATATGGACTTAAAAGGGGAAGGATCAAAGTAGGAGAAAGATATGAGTGGGAGTGGGACTGCATACTGCAGCTTTGAGTTGTTTGGGGGCAACTATGAGGCATACAACTGTGAATGAAGAGGTATGGTTTGCTGTAGAACTGCCAGATGGGGTAAAATTACTTCTGAGGTCTATTATAGGCTTTTGAAAACTACTTTGAATATCATAACAATATATTATGCAGGTAGACTTCCTCCTTGTAAGTAAAGGGCATTGGAGTATAATTAGTGATTGAAAAGTCATTCCCAGTAAAAACGTTGGCCCAGAACATGAACCACTGGTGGCCACAATCAGCTGCAAGTAGTTGTCAGAGAAGTCTCTAAGGTAAACAGAAGAAGACGTTGGGTGAGTTAGGGGAGAAATGGCTCCAGAGGGCACTCACAACAGTATGTAGAGAAATATGTATTACAGATGAGTGGAGACTAAGCATTCTAGTTCCAGTGTACAAGAACAAAAGGGACATTCATAACTGTGGACAGCAAAGCAGTCTCAAACTCTTGTCATACTGCATAAAAGTTCTGGAGAGGGTGACTGATAAATGAATATGCAGAGTAGTAAAAAGCAATATAGGAAATGAGCAGTTCAGATTCAGGTAAGGAGGCAGCACAAATGACCTGATGTTTGCCATGAAACAGATAGCTGAGAAGAAGCTAGAGATGAAGAAACTGTTCAGCTGGTCATTCCTATACTTGTGGAGAGCATTTGCCATAGTCCCATTACAACTGGACAGTGTTGCAATTGTTCAAAGTCCAAAATATTGAAGAATTAGTGCAGGATATGTCCAAGCAAGAACCCAGTAAGTACAGTATTCAGGCTCACAGAAAATTTCCCAGTGGAAGTGGGTGTGCATCAGGGTTCAGTTCAGAGCTCGCTGCTGTTCATACTGGAGATGGACTACATTAGCAAACAGGTTGGAATGGAAAGGTCATCAAAGCTGCTGAATTCAGACAAGGTGCCATTCCAACCAGAATTTGAACAATAACTTCTGCAAATGAAAAGGGAACTAGATGCAAATCTGAAGGCACATGGGACAAAACTGAGTACAGATAAGACAGTTGTCATGACAGCAAATAGTGGAAATTAGAAGAAGCTAAAAATTGAGATAAAAGGATAAATAGCTGAAAAGTTTAGCAGTTTCATATATCTGGGAATGGCAGATAAGAAGAGAAGTCTGAATGAGGAGGTCAAAGCTAGAATCAGTGGGGTAGCAGCTTAATAGTAGAGAAATGTAAGTGGTTGTGTATAACAAAAGAATGCCAAAAAAGTTTGAAAGTAAAGCGTAGAAAACAGCTCCACTGTAGACAGAGTAGATGGTACAGGTATGATTAGAAAGAAAATAAATATACAAACACATCATAAATATTGTATGGTACAGAAACTTGGGCAGTAAGGCAGAGCAATTGAGAAAGCTAGAAGTGATGGAGATGAAGTGTCTGAGGTGGGTGATAGGATGCACACTGTTAGACAAATGAAGAGAGGGGCATCAGAGCAGAAGACCAAATTGCAGCTCAAATTGCAGAGAAAGTCAGATAGAGCAGATTACAGTGCTTAGGGCACATGTAAAAGAGGAAAGCAGAAGGCAATCTGATGAAAATGATTTTGGACAGACAGGAAGAACTCAAGAAGTAGCAGAGGCATCCATCAATGAGATGGATGGATTGTGTGAGAGAAGACCTATGACATTCAGGCATGACTGTTGAAGACAAGAGAATGGCACTCATGGGAAAAAAGAGGTTTTATGATGATTATGATGTTATGCTATTCTGCTAACAATATGGATTTCTCACTGTGAGTTGTAATTCAGCAGGTCTTTCTAAAAAGAAAGTCCAGTGGTAGGATTCGTCAGTGACCATTAAGGGCAAAAGAGCTTAACTTTTAACTGTTTTGTTTGAAAGATATGTTTCTTGAACAAATGAAACCATTCTTTTTTTGTTTTAATACGCTCCTTGATGGTCGTTTGTTTCTTAACATCATGTGACTCATGTCTCATTTGATTTATTTTGTGAATTTAAAACCATCGACAATTTTCCTTCCTTTTCCCCCACAAAAACCACTTGGGGCCCCCCCTAGGCCCAAAAACCAAAACTAAATTTTGGGTTTTGGGTGGGGGGTTCCCGGGGGGGAAAAAAAAATTGGGGGGCCCCAACAGAAAAGGTAACCCAAAAGGGGGGTGATAATTTGGGCCGGGGAAGAACCCATGGGGGGGGGGAGGAGAGGGAGGGGGAAGGGGGGGGGGGGGGGGGGGGGGGGAAAAAAAACCCTGCCCAAAATTTCCCTAAATTGGGGCAAAACATGCTTACATTTCCTTTGCTATTTTTCCCCCTGGGGATGGGGGAAAACACCTTTGTTAGGCAGCATTTTTTTAAAAGTATGCTATACCAGCTGATGGCCGTGCAAATTGCAGTATATGATTGCAGGGAACCTTTTTCATTCTACCAATTGGGCAGGAAAACCACTTATAAAAAATTGTTGGCCCTTTTCCACTGTACGGGACTTCATGTGGTGTTCAAAAACAGACACGAGGGAATAAAACAACATACACTTGAGACGGCCCAAACAAACGGGGGAACCAAAATGATAAAAATGTAAATTTTCCTTTGCTTTTTGAATAATGGGCAGGGGGATTGGTTCAAGATTTTCCTGCTGACGGGTTTTGGGGGGGAAACCCCCCACTGTAGGGCATCTGCAGACGGGCCCAGTGTTTGATTTTATGTTTGTGTTACTCAAACCCTTTCTTTAGAACTGCTGATGTCGGATTGCCCCCCATTACAGCCTGAAACTGCATATCCAAAAATATGTAAAAACCTGACCCAGTAAATGGGTTTATCCGAAATGTCTTTGGCCTGGGGGCCCCAGCCACAACCCATCCCTTTATCATGGGTGCTTTTTCTCACCAATTTATTGACATCAACTAAACCGTGAGATATCAACTGAAAAATTTTTATAGTAGGAGAGGGTAAACCCATTTTGGTAGTGTGCAAAAGGGAGGTTTTACTTTTATTGTTACTGTTTTTTACCCCTTGGTGATGTGGAGGTTTGTTCTGGCCTGTTTTTATTTTGATGTTAGTATGGTCATAGGCTTAATGTTTGAAAAACATTCCCATACCAATCAGGCATCAAATACACTGTTTTGGGCTCATTATGTGGGTTAGTGTGTATGGCAAAGAGGATGGGTTATCAACACCATAATTGAAAAGCCCACCAAGACTGTGGCTGTTTCCATTGGTTTGGGGTTTTTACAGGTGTTGTTCTCCATGTTTAATCCTGTGAGTGTTTTTAGGATCCCCCTAGAAATTAGGCCAGTGTTTGAGTTTAAGTGTTTGACTCCTACCATTGACCGAATAGTCGAATTGGTATATGGGGACCATAAGGTTTTTTTTGACAAATAATTGTACAAATGTACAACTAGTGGGTATATGTCAATGCCCTGTTTTTATGTAGACAATTGAATGCATAAACTGTTTGAATATTATGCCATTTTTACTGATAACCCATTTAGGCTGTTAACATATTTGTAGGTTGGTAAAACCTGACTTTTTTGTTATCTGTGACAGGTGTTTTACATTTTTTAATATTTTGCTGTTTACAGCCCTTAAAGGATCTTGGTCTGTCTATGATGAAGGATGTCTTAAACTGTGGCAACAATTTTCCCCACACAAACATTTCTGTTAAGTGTTACATAAAAGTTTTACCGATTAACATGAATTGCACTAGGTTGGGTTTATTGGGTGGAGTATGACCAATGTCTGAAATGTTAAAATTTTTATATTTATAATTTATTAATATAAATTAATTTTATTGTTATTTTAAGGTTTGTGACTTTACCAGCGGGTTTATTTAAATTTATTTTTTGTCCAGAAGCAAAAGTGAATATTTACACCAATCAAGATTTGAAGAATGTTAAACAATTTTTAATAGGTTAGGAAAGAGTTTGCAAAATTTCCCATTCCGTTTTTACATTACCCTAACTGCAAAATTTGGGGTTTTAGTGTCCAACCTTTTTAATAAATGTTCAGACATCACTTTATCAAAAATTTTTTTTCCGGGAAATTTGTTTACACTTTTGTGATTTGTGTCTTTATAATATAAAATTCAATAAATTTTCCTAAATAATTTAAATTTAAGAAGTTCTTTTGAAAACCCAAATTATTTTACTATTTTTTGAAATTGTTGGGGTTTGTTTTTGTTTTTTTTATATATATATATATATATATATATATATATATATATATATATATATATATGTTTTGTTATATTGTAATATATTTTAATATAAAATTATTTATAAAAAATTATTTTTTAAAAATTTAAAACACAAAAAACCAAAAATTTAAAATTAATAAATTATAATAATTATTAATATATTTTAATTATTTTTTTATTTTAATTTAAATTATAAAATTTATTAACCAACACACAAACAAACAAATAATATATATAATATTATATTATTAATTTTTAATATTAATATTTTTATTAATTTTATATATATATATATATAAAAAAAATATATATATATATACAAAAACAAAAAAACAAAAAAAAAACACACATTTTTTATATATATATATTTTATATATATAAATATATATAATATTATATATATAATTATATAAAATATATAAATTATGTGTTTAATAATATATTTTTTTAAATATAAATATTATAAATATAATAATTAATATAAAATTTCATTTTAAACCAAAAAAAAACCCCAAATTTTATTTATTTATTTTATACATTTTTAAAATTTTAATTTACAATTTAAATTTTAATTTAAACCAAAAACAAACATGTTTAAAATTTAATTAAATTTAAATGAAATTTTAATTTATATTAAATTAATTATTAGGGGTATTTATTTTAAAAACAAAACACAATAATTATTTAATATGAATAACATGATTATTGCTGTTTTAAGATTATTATTTGGGGAATTGTATATAAAAAAGGAAAATTTTTATTTCAGATGTTAAATACATGGGTAGTATCCCATGTTATATGCAATCACACTGGCATGTAGTGTATCATTATGTTACTACTGCTGACAGTGCTTTCCCAAGTAAGAGCAGATTGCAGATTGTAGTACTGGAACCAAACACCCCTGCATGCAAAGATGGACTCTGAGTCCTTACTGCCATGTTCCTGGTGTGTGAGCTGTGTCTCATTAAATAGTTCCTACTGGATAATGATCTGATATGTAGAACATAACTGTAGACTACTGTGTGTATAACACATGTCAGTGAGGGCTGCTGTCATGTAGTAATGTCATACCTATCGGTGTCACACGTCTATCTGTCAACACATTCATCCTAATGCATAGCTAGTTGGCTAACTCATGTCTGTCTGTTCTCTGTACAGATATGCAGATGCCAGGTATTCATATTGGCTACTTACAGGCAATCTGTGCTTGACTGACACTGACATGTCTGCCCAGCTGTGTTATGAATACCACAGCTAGGAATCCACACCCTGTATTCATCACATGTCATGGATACCTCAACTACACTACTACAGTCAACAGAACATGATTGGGTACAGGTCTCCAAGACAGACACTGACCATGTTATGTAATACATGTTGCATACATGTCAACTGGAGCACCTCACTGGCCCTCTGCAAGAGGCACCCAGATGATTGGCTGTTGCATGTAACTCTCACCCTGAGGATCACCCCTGTGGTATCTGTTGTTAGATGGCTTGCTGGCACATGGCAGGTGGCATGATACCACTGTACGCACATCCCCTACACTTCCCATCTCTCCATAGACAATAGCCTGGTGCACACTTGCATCAATGGACCCCAGTACTGACAAATGTGCATTACCGAGAATATCAGTGTCTGTATGTTTGCAGACCTGTAGTTAAGAATATCCTGAGGCCCTTCACACCCAGCGCACCCCCCATTGTCATTGTTAGATGTGGCTGCTGCTGTACTGGACATTACATGTACCTTGTTACACTCTTCTCCCTAAGGGCTACCTGGTCCTTCAAGTACCACCACAACACTGTTGCACAAATGGGTTGATAGGCATGAGATACCCACTGAGTTCTGGCAAGTGTGTGTATGTTTGCATGTGTGTATATATATGTAGGATACAGCATTCTGAGGCCATATTCTCCTAATACAATACTCCTTGCCACACAGTATTAGGGGTAGTGATGTTGCTGGCCATAGGAGAAGTCTGACAATGCATCACCCTACTATGTCTGTGGCATGTGCATTAGATGCATATCCCCGTAGTAGCACTCTTGGGTTAGGCAAGGGGTTGTATTGCAGTCCTGGTCAATGTGTGATGGTGGGTATGTCAGAATGTTATCATGGGTTTCAGTGTTTACAATATCCACTGTGGGGTGTTGGTGCTGGGTATACTGTCTTTACACCATGGTACCCCTGGTACATGTCCCATGTTCCACTGTATGGGGACCACTGTCACCATCAACCATACAGGTAACTGATAAAACTATCCAGCCCAGTTATGCATGTACTGTGTGCAACTTATATGTAGCACAATGGACATACTGACAAGGTAGTTAGCACTGATAAGCTCAGGTCTCTCAGATGTGTGTCTGACTGTTGTGTGTTTGTCAATATGTATATGACGGTATGCCACACTATGTATTGTCCATAAACAACCAGTACATCCCTCATTACCATACTGTACAGGCCTGGGGATGTTCTTCACGTAACATGTAACCTGGAACACACCTCATCCTAAAAGCTGTGTGGTGTGTGCAATTAAGGCCACACACCTCAGTAGAACTACATTCCTAGGTAGGGGTCTAGTCCCAGTGTTGCCAAGTAAGAGTGTGTGTGTATGTGAAGGGATCCACTTCCATTTGCAGAATATACATGTCCAAGGAGGTCATCTGTCCAAAAACTGCCTTGGCATATGCTAACATTTCACAGGTATCATCCTGTGGACATAAATTTCATGACAACTAGTGGTAGATGTGTAAATGCCCTCTTCACCACTGTATAGGTCTGCAGCAATACTGGGGTTGGTATATATAGCTGGGTGTGGCTGTTGTGGACACAGCCACCATCATTGCAGTTACTGTTTAGTGTATTCCCCCACTTAGCTGGCCGTAATAATGTACAGTTCATGTTAACAGGTTAGGTAGTTGTCTATCACACTATCTGTGGTTCTACAGCACCTTCCACCCACAAAAGGGTAGGGCTGTGCCACCCACACCAGCACACCTATGTTACTGAGTTGAGGATTGCACTACATTGGGGAAGGGGACATATACCCTGCCAGTACCATCGTCAATGACATTACACTAGCGGACTGCTTATTTCCCAATGTGTTGTTGTGCCTATTCTGGCTTGGTGGAATTACATAGGCTACAATGTGTTCCTTGCACAGGTGCATACATCCATGTGTACAGTATTCTCTGTGTAATGCATCAATACCAAAGCCTCTGTGTGTGTTATACACAAACATGTAGTGTGTACCACCCAGTAAACTTACCATTGTCCATTGTAGAAGGGATGCTGACAGCAGCCACCATGCACTCACCTATATACACCACCCCCAGACCTATCAGCCATGTGGCACATGCAGTAACTGTTATACAGACCTGTGCCATATGTTCACCTGTACCCAGGATAGGGCACACCCAAGGTGTCACCACAGTTCCATACCCCTTGCAGGATACAACAGCAGACCATCCTCCTGCTGACACATGGACACCTAAAACACAAACAGATTACATTATGGAGACCACAATCACAATAACAGCTAGAATATAATATAGCTATAATGCATCATGGCTGGACAGCTACACTTCCTGACATGTGAGCATTAAACTTTACTGCTGACAACATGTTACACAGCATTATATTGATACACCATAGTACAGTCACTGTGTGCATCAGAACCATATTAGCCTGTCCCTGCATCGATGTTATGGATGGCAGGGATGTGGCACAGGTATCATCATATGCATAGGGTGTGTTGTTGGTTTGCCAGACACCTAGGCTGAGCCATACGTTTGACACCATGTGTGTGAGTGAGGGGGTCTAATTATTAATATGGCCATGGTGATGTGGTGTGTAGGTATGGGGTTGCCCTAGCTGTGTTTATATTGTGTGTGAGTATACATGCACACAGTTCTGCCATATGGCTGCCCTATACAGGTGTTTGTTGGACAGCTGCAGACCATATCTGGCAGGGTGCGCAGTTCACCGCCTCTGGCCATGGACACGAGAACTGTGCCTGCCAGGGATTTCACGGGCACATCCAGGTACAAGCCACGATATGGTACTCTCTCCTGATGATGACATATGTCCGCTGGAACCAGGTCTCTCCTGGGACTGGCCAGGGCCACGTGCATGTGGTCTGCTGTGGTGTGGTCTGGACAGCACCCCCCTGCAGTGTTGGGGCTGGTGCTGCCACTACAGGAGTGGCCTGGTGTTCTTACACGTCCACGTCGACCTCCAGATATTGATGTTGGTGGCCTATGTCCATGTGGCCATTGCACCACTCCCAACACATGCTCGAGCATGGACATTCCATAGTTGAGGAGTCCCACCATCTCATCCAACCATCAATTCATGACCTCTGAAAAATAATGAAGGGCACCTGCAAGATCACAGATGCTGTCAGTAACAGCTGAATGAGTAGCCCTCTGCAGCCTCAGAGCCTGTCTGGTGTACCATTCCATACCTGCCTGCACCTCCACGACAGCTTGAATCATGCATCTGGTGATACCAGATGTGGCACTTCTGCCAGGGTCATGATGACCAGCAGCCCTCCAATGAGCACCCCTGTATATCTGCCTATGTGGTACCCAGCTGGACATCTGGCTATGGCTGCTGTGTCCAGACACATGTGCCATAGATACCACACTGTCCTGTCCCATGCCACCAACCACCAACTGTCCCTCTGCTATGACCACTGGCAATGGGGTATGTATAGGCATTGTGACTGTGTGCGGGGATGGGGGTGAATAACAGCAGGATGTCAAACAATGGAGCAGCTTCAGCCTCTGACAACTTTGCCTGTGCCTCAACACAGCTATCATCATTTTCAGTGTCTGTAATGACACCAACATCAGATTGCCTGTAGGAGGGACCCTGACCCACCTCACCACCTGTAAGGGGAAAACAAGAAACACACTTTAAGACCTGTACATCACTGCTTAACAGTACACACACACACACACACACACACACACACACACACACACACTGACATTCCACCATACTGCTTACCTGTCCCTGAGTTTACAGACTGTCCCTAGTTTATTCTCTAAAGTTCCCCATCCTGCATCAGTCTTGAATAATTACAGTCAATAATACCAATCATTAATGTATCATTCTTTTAAATGCCTAGAAAAGTGATCACAAAACATGACCTGTTACTCCATTACCTCTTTGACTTGATTGGAGTTGTTTTTTCAAAAACTCCCTGATGTCATCCAGTGTTCACCCTGGGTTTGTCCAGACATCTTGAGCATGGCCCCCATATGTTATGGGCTACTACTGTCACTCAATAATGTCACACACACTGGAGTGTCATACATAACTATTGTTCAGTAGATGCAAGATTTGTTGCTCTATTAACTTTTTATGTGGACTACAGTAATATTTGGAAACACTCTCTGGTGTTGTCTACTAATTCCCCAATGCATCTGTACTGCTGCATACATGGGTATTCTTTCACCTTTCTGCTGACTGCAAATAAAACATTATCCCTGGTGTTGGGTTTCCCTCCCAATGCATGTTTCATGCTACAGACGTTATTATACTATCAGCTGTCCTGAGATTACATGTCAGAAAAGTATTCCTGGTGTCTCATGTGTCTGTCCATGTCCATCTACTGCATGATTTCAAAGGGAAGTTGAGAGGTATAAACAACCCCACACTCACACATGTGCATACATGGACACACACACAGAAACACACCCACACATACACACACATCCTACATACATCAACTCCCCCTCCACTCCACCAGATTGCACTTACAGACAAAAAAAAAACACCCCACCCCCGACACATACATACACATGCACACACACACACACACACACACACACACACACACACACACACACACACACACACAAACACTCACTAAAATGTGAGGTTGCACAAAGATATTACACACAGACCTCCCATTGCCCATCTGTCAACATGCATGACATATGGCACTCAATGGCATGCAGTGCAGCTATAGTCAATCCCTGCTAGCAACATTATACATCTCTGTGATGCATGGGTTGTATTAGTAGGTGATGCCCCTTCCCCTGGAACACACTGCACCCATGTACACAGTATTGCTGTGCACCTGTTCGGCACCCTGCCATGTAATGTGCCATACCTAACAGGTGTACACACCATTGCTGAATGTGTATTATTGTGTCAGTTATGCTTGCTCTGCTGATCACAGCCCCTACGTATTTGTCCGACACATACCTGTGATCATATGTGGACAGATGTCATTTGTGAATGCCTGATGTCTGATTTAGAGATCTCATCATCAGCGGTGCATGTATAGCCAATAAAATACAATTACACTGACAACCTTAAAACCTTACCATGGCTATGGGGAGTGTACATACTCTTATTGATATGATGTCCTCTTCCTTGATATGCCATAGAAACACATTACTGCATATGTTAAAATTACACGGACCTGATATGTGACATATGACCTGTGCAATCAAATGCAGTGTCAAACAAATGTGTTAGTTGTGCAGATGCTGATTGAGATGCATACAATTTGTGGGTGCATATGTGTGCACGCCCTTATCATGATGGTTTGTTGCACCTACTGTTATTTGTGCTACAGCAGTCACTATTCCTGGCAGGAGTATACTAGCATGGGCCATTTGCATTTGCCAGTATTTTGTCAGTCCACCCTACAAATGTCCCCCAACTCTGCATGATTGCAAGGTCAACTCATGTGTACATCCCTTGGAGGTCACACAGTGCTGTCACTATTGCTGTGGAGTCAGGGTTATGTCTGCAGCATATGTGCATATTATGTAGCATCCTTGGGATCTCTGCTTCAGTGCACTGTTGAGTCATGATGACACCCCCTCCCCACCCTCAGCCTTTTTGCAGATGCTTGACAACTATGGCCTACACATGTGTGTCATTTTGCAGTGTCCCAAACACTGCACACCATATGTAACAGCCTAGTCCCTGCTAATGAATGGCAAACATACAAGTGTGGATGGTGGGCCTGAGGTGGGGTGAGGTGTTGGTTGTGCAGCACATGTATCTTAATTGATACTGTCTGTAGGTTTCCAACGTGGTCTTGATACACCATTACACATTGCAACAAATACCTTTTGGGGACCTTTGCTGTTATGCATACACTATCTGTAGAGAGGCCTGGCTGATGTTTCCTGTGGTACAACTGTCCCATCTGATTACCCTAACCCATGGGCCACACTTATGCAGAGTCCAGGCAATTGCTGACAAGGGTACTGCACAGCTAATGCTTGCTAGACATTCCTGCAACTCTCTCAGTGTTGTGGCATGTTACTAGACAGCCTGCATGACTGGTTTGCAACATGTGATGTCATCTGTCTTGGATGGCCATCTGTTTATTTTCTACATTAATCCTGTCCCATGCATCCTCGCCACATACATGACTGTCTGCACTGTTTGCCATGGTATATGCAATGGTGAGGTATGGCTACATGTCCAACTCTTGGATGCTACCTGTTGGGTATGGGATCCATGCCATGGCATGTAAGATGTGTGCAAGCCATGGCTGCCTCTGTTGCAGGTAAGTGGGCACATTTGATGGCCAAATGTCTTGGACAGCAGGCCTTTTATTCATGTGACATTGGGGACCTGTACTTGCTGGAAGGTCCATACTCGTGAAGAATGCATGCTGTCAGTACCTCAAAAACTGCATCCACTATATGTTTTCTGGAGTGTATGCACACATATGCTTCTAGTGTTTGTGAAGGTATGTATTTTCCATATTTGCTGTCCTAACATAGGATTTCATATTGCACATTCATTGCTCATGTTAGGACCACATTGCAGGTTGTAAGGGTTGTGGACTGCAGTATTGTGATATACCGTAGTGTAGATCTGTAACAGTTGCCATTGTAATAGTGGTATATACACTGTTGTAGCACTGTATAGAGGTGATGTTT
>NC_056731.1:1638102203-1638157203 GCF_019279795.1 Protopterus annectens | reverse complement strand
GCATATGTCCCAACAGGAGATTTAATTGTACACATACCCATTGAGTTGTGTATTTAGATTATTGTTGCAGATATGGTGGGGGAGTGAAAGATGTCAATTAACTTGTATATCTCTGTAGTTCTCATTACTTTCTTAGTCAGTGCTGTAATCTGTACCTTACAGGTATTTATTACACTACCCTATGGCCTTAGTTTGGACAGTGGTATGGTTGTAGACAACTATATACGTGAACTGTGTTTTACCTGCAGTATACACTTCTTACCCGGTATACCTGTGGAGGTATTGTTTGTTAACATTACCTGACTGTTTCTACACATATTCCCAGATTCCAGGTTGATGTTATGCATATACCTCTCCATCTCTTATTGCACACAATCTGGGCAAGTCTTGACAACATGCAGGTGAAACTGGGACATATTTTGACTATTCCCCTCATAAACCATTGGTGAGTTGCTACAATGACAGGTTTGTTTTCATATACTTTTCTAAATATTTACAGGTCTGACAGTCAGTTATATGTCATTAAATGCTGCCTAAATGTCAGAGATTATCACACTGATATGCCTGGGGGCAGGGTAACAGGCAGCAGATATGGGCCAATTATCTGGACATTCTGGATAAATCTGTACAGTTGAGGAGTATGATTCTGCATACAGCTTACTACCACTCCCAGGATTTGAACCATGGCCATGTCTGCTAAAAATAAAACAGTATACATCACAGCTGAGTGTGCTATATAGACATTGCTGTGTATCTCGTCTCTGATTTCTGTCTATAATTCTTCCGTGGTTTTACAATCTGACCTTGTAATTGCAACACTCTTATACAGGGTTTCCTAGACAGTTTATTATGTAGCGCTGTGTGGATGACAGTGATGAGGAATACCTTATTATTCAGAGAAACTGCAACACTAACAATGCCATACAATACCAGACTAAACAGTACCAGTCCAGGATTTCAATCTTTTATTTCTAGACACAGTTTTCATATTTGACAGACCTGTGGGGGGAATGTTTGTTAACACTACCTGAATGTTGCCACACATATTGCCAGATTCCACATTATTATTATGCACATACGTCTCACTCTGTTACTGCACACACTCTGGTCATAGCTTCACAACATGGGGGTGGAGACAGGAACATACTTTGCTTATTACTCTCATAACATTTTGATGAGTTGCTAGAGTGACAGGTTTGTTCTTATAGATATATTTCTGACAACTAGGATGTCTGACAATCAGTTGTATGTCATTATTTGCTGCCTAAACGTCTGGGATCATCCCACTGATTTTCAAGGGGGACAGGGTGACAGGCAGGACAATTACTACAATTATCTGGACTTTCTGATAATATCTGTACAGTTGTGGGGTATGATTCTGCATACAGCTTACAGCTACCACTCCCAGGATTGGAACCATGGCTGTGTGTGCTAAAAATACAACACTTCATGTCTCAGTTGAGTGTGCTATTTGGATTATGTTGTCTATCTTTTCACTGTTCAGTCCTCTCAGTTGTACAATATGACCTTGTGATTACAGCAGTCATATTCAAACATTCCTATACATTTTATTTATGTAGCACAGTGTTGATAACAGTGCTTAATATGACACTACTGTTAAGAGAATGCAACATTACATTACCATATGATACCAGAGTAAACACAAACAGTCCAGGAGTTAGACCTTTATTGCCAGGCTGTTACCTTTTATGTGCCTACAACCTATATGAGACTCTTCCTGCCATATTGTCTGGTTTATTCAGTACATGCCATATATGATGCAGATTTTATACTGGCAATTAACTTTCTACTACTTTTAGATTTATTTCTTATGACAGAATATGCAAGATTATTACTAACCTGCCTCACGACACAGCCTCTGCAGCCTACAGGCATGGGCTTCCTGATTCACAGCCCACTCTGTTGCTGCTGTCAAAGACATAAGAGGAATATTTAGCCATATCTATCCATAATATACATAAGCTGCCAATTATTAAACGGGTAGTAGGATGAGTACTTACACACAGCTGGGACATCACCCAACTGCCTAGCTTCTTGGATCTACTGATCCAAGAGCTTCCTCTTCCTCCATTTCAGGTCGGCATAGTGATGCCTGACCTGCTCACCAGTTCAAGGGATGTCAGTGGCACTGGTGAGGTCACGGGCAAGATGGTCCCAGGCTTCCGCTTTATACTGGGAACCCTGGTACTGGCCCTGCAGCAGTCTGTGATCATGGTCTTTTACAAGGAGTCCTGCCATGACTTTGGAGTCCTGGATGCCCCAACGCTGTGCTCAGAAGTGTGATTCTTTTCCAACACCAGCCATAGTGCCTACAGGAGCAAGCTGCAACCAGTTATGAGATGTATTCCCACATGTGAGGTTTAAATAGAGTCTATTTTCCACACTTTGCCATGATTGGACAGTTTTGAAAATGCTAAGCTATGGCCAAACCTGCTTACCTAAGGTTGGCTTTGCTTAAAGGGGTATATCAATGGGCAAATTGATTTAGCTGGGCTACACATTGCTTACACCTAGTAAGCAGGGGTGTGCAATGCTTAGTGTTGCTTATTTTTAAATTTGCACACTATTTTCTGTTTGGCATTGATTTATCATTCATTACATGATATATATTTGTTTAGTATCCATGATTCATGTGTACATACACTGTAGGGGGTCCTTGTGTTTATTGGGAATTTTACCACTTTATTACAATGACACCTCACATCTGGACTTAATGCAGTACTCCAGTTCACATATATATGTTATGTAGTAGGTTATACAACATAAAACTGTTTATAGATTCCTTTCACATGTAAATTGTGATTTTGCTATAGTGAGGATCTATCCATTTTACGTACAGTTGTGATGGCTTACTGGTTAACTGCTGTGACTATAGTGTACAGGATCCTGGGTTCAAGGCCTGCTTATTTTGTTGCTGGGCAGAACAGGGGCTGTTGGATACAGAGTGATTAAAGCACTTTTAAGCAGTTGTAAGTGGGTTTGTGCAGGTTTGCGTGATGGTAAACAATGCTAACTTCTGGTTAAATATGCTTACAGAGAGTTAGTTTCAAAATTGCTTAACCTGTGTGGGCATTGCTTACCCCCGCACAAACAGGCATAAACCCGCTTACTACTGCTTAATAGTGCTTACTCCCACTTACCTCCACAATAATTTAGAAAGAAATGAAACATGGGTCTTGGGAAAGTGGTAGATTTGGACACTCTATGGATTTATCATTCATTACACATTATACCATCATTTAATATCCCTGATTCATGTGTACGTATACTGTATGGGAAACTTGTGTTTATCTGTGGATTTTATCACATTATTACAATGACACCTCACATCTGCACTTAATGCAGTACTCCAGTTCACAAATATATGTTATTTAGTAGGTTATACAGCAAAAAAAAATGTTCATAAAGTGATTTCATATGGAAAACAGAATTTACTACAGTGAGAATCAAACCGGGAATGACTGCTTGCAAAGCGAACACTCTGACCACTACACTATTGCAGTACTGCTTCAATTGAATGCATTGTGCTATTTATCTTCTTGTGCTATTTAAGCTACAGTATGCATATCTAAGCAATGGGCAAATCCTCGCACCTACGTTTAAATTTAATCTGTTTGATAAAAAAAATTCTCTACTGCTATTTTCTCTAGGAAGGGACAGGTTTCACTTATTGCTGTGGATTCCTGCCTCCATCTGCACATTTGGCATACATCCTAGCAACCCCCCATGCCTCTAAACCTCTTCATGCAAATTATCTGGGCAAAGCTTGACAACATGAGATCCAGCTACGGACATATTTTAATTATTGCTCTTGTAAACTTGGGAAAGTTGCTAGTGTCACAGGTTACATTTTTGATGGATTTGAAGTCTGAAACTGAAATGTATGCCATTATTTACTGACTTCAATCCTGAGATCATCCCAGTGATTTGCCAGGACAAATAGGGCACTGCACGGGTGGCAAATCTGGCATTCTGTGATGATTTCTACAGTTGGGAGGTATGCAGCCACCTATGAGTATTCTCGCTCATTGTAATTGCTGAACAGCACTTCCTGAGTGCAGGGGTGTGTGTATTGTGAGAACTCTGCTCTTAGATACACCCCCTGCACTTGTCCATGCTCCATGTATGTTTAGGAGCAGAGGCAGTGTGCCTTTACTACTATGCATGGCACGCTGCCGTGCTGCCCTTAAATGTAATTTCTGTGCAGGAATAACTTAGTCCTGCATGGAAGATTAGTGAATCCAGGGGATGGAATTAGAAGACAGTTATGCTAACAGAGTCATGGGGACATGACTAAGCTGTAGAGAGATTTCAGCAGTGCTTCTTTCCTTTACCTGGGTAAAAATGCTGCAAAATAATGCAAATAGTCTGGTTACTCTGATTAAAGTTAATGGAAATCAAGCAAACTTTAAGCTAGTAACATAAGAAAGTCTAAAGAAAACTTCAGAGTTAAGGGCTTACATAAAAGAAATGTCATATGGCTGAACAGAATATGGGTGCCAGATATAAGAATGCATTAACAAGCTGATAGTAGAAGATGAATGGTTCTTAGTTTGACCAGCTGTTGCAATTATATAGATGCTTTTCACATTTCCTCTCCATTTCAAAGCTCCCAAGAAACAAATGATGTGCTCTCCATTACTTTTTTCTGGCAGGTAATTCCATGGTTCCTTTAACCCTGACTGTGAAATACTTTTTTAAATCAGACGTGTGGCTTTAAGCATTTAACTTCCACCTATGTTCTCCCTCCCCCTCTGTCTTTATATCCTGTTTGTACACCTCCAAGTGACTCCTGACAGGTCCCTATTACGTGTTTGAAGATGCAAATGTTCGAATGTGTCTTTACCGAACTTGCAAAAGTGAAAATTTAAAATGGCGAAAGGGCATATAAGTGATTTCTTTCCCTGGGAAAAAAAATTGCTTGGCCACCTCCGTTACTTTGCCATTTTTCCCACTATAGTGCGATCTCGGAGTTGGTATCTTTAGTTGGGGGTGGGGGTGAAGCCCCCCCACTTTGTTTAGTTTGTAGTGATGTGTTTTTGTTATCTGGCTAAGCGATTTCTTTCCCAGGAAAAGAAATCACTTATATGCCCCTTCGTCATTTTGCATTTTCGTTCTTGCCAGTTCGGTAAAGACGCATTCGAAATTTTGTGTCTTCGACGATATAATAGGTAATCCCCTGACAATCTGATGGGTACGAGTTCACAGTACATTCTACTGCTCCAGTCCTTTGTCCTAACTGAACATAAACTATATTGTAACTTTTCATTATTCTTCATTCTCTTTACCATTTTAGAGGTCCTCTGCTGCAGCCCCTTTGTCAAATTAATGTTTTTACATCTGTGACACCTTGAAGCCTGTAATCAGTATTCTATGTATCACCTTACAAACACTTTGTAACAAGGAAGAATGGCATATGCTTCACTATAGGCGAGTTAAAATGGATGCATTCACCTATACTGATAATACCAGCATACTGACACTTGATAGACCTACACAAAAAATACTACATGCCATCTTGACCAGAAAATTCAAAATTGGACAATACCTGGACCAATGCTGATCTATAACTTGCATCATGATACGAGAATGATCTCAGAGTTAGTATGTAAGTATAAAAGAGGGTGTGTGTGTGTGTGTGTGTGTGTGTGTGTGTGTGTGTGTGTGTGTGTGTGTGTGTGTGTGTCTATATGCACAATGTCTAACTGCTATAGACAGAATACAGTGAATGAAACTAAATGTGCTCATATCAGCAACCTACTGAAAGATTTATCCCTCTACTAAACCAAATTCTGTTTGTGGTTCCCAAGCTAAGGTAAGGTTGTTTGGTATACCCCATTACAAGTTATTGAAAACCATTACATGTTTTGGAAGCAATGTGAGCTTTTTATTATTATTATTATTATTATTATTATTATTATTATTATTATTACTATTATCTTTTGGTGTTTGTAGAGATGATGGAAGTGCACTACACTGTATCTAGGAGGTAAAAATCTAGTATCCCACACCAACAAATTTGGCAGTTTAACTGAAATACAGATTTGTACAGAATATGAACAGTTCACAAATAAAAGCCACCATTTTTATTACCAGTCAGAGGTGAAGAAAATATAAAATATGATCAACAGTTAATCATTAGTTTCTAAATCATCAAACCCAAAACAAGAAAACTTATGTAGTCGGCTTTCTATCACACAAAATTTAAGAAAATAAAAAAATATATATATGCATTGTTTCAGGGTGCTCCTTATGCCCAAAAACTTTTGGGACAGATTCCAAAAGCGTTGCTGTCAGTGTGAAGTCTGCCCTGATTCTAAAACACTTGCCCTCAGTGTAAGTGACTTACTTCGGTGTGAAGCCTGTCTATAAACAAGCTTACACCAGGGGCCAGATTCCAAAATACTTGCTCTCAGTGTAAGTGGTCAAGCCTTCTGGAATCAGGCCTTTTATACATACTGACTCTAGGGATGCTCAGCCTTAGGAAACAGGAGGAACACTTTCAAAAAGTTCAAACTGAAGCTGATGAATAGGAAGCAGCAAGCCAGAATTCAACCAAAAGTTTATCAACAGACAACCGACCCTGTAATATTTTTAGTGAATCTCCTCCTTCAAATAAATATATTTACATACTTTAAAACCAGTGATTAAAACATGCTTAACCTGTACATTAAAATCAGCATTTTCATTATAGTCATGCCATGGTTACAGTGACAGAAGCTGCAAGCAATCGATGCACAATGTACTGTGACTACTTCTGCATCTTCAATGGCATGTGCAGACGCAGTATATCTTAAATTGCAGTTTTAATGACTCCTATAACAACAGTAAGATGGAAATATCAAGGTATGTCTACTACAGTGCTCTGTTTTGTCTGATTTGCCAGAAACAAAAAGTAACTAAAATCGGCCAGAATTGATCAGTGCTCTACCATAGTTACCAAATTCAGTAACTAAATAAATAAATTAATTAAATGTATGAGAAATGTGCCTCTTTGTGAGCTGTTAGCTGCAGAGGCACAGCCCAGTCTACCTAGATGAAGTCTAACACTATCAGTGAAAAGCTGTTCTGTTTTAAAGTAACATAATGAGCCTTTCCATCTAAAGCTGTGCGATAGTTAAAGGATCCATTTAGCAAACTGTTCATCGCACTCGTCTGTAAGCTGCTCAGTGCTCAAGCACTCTTTGTGCTGGTCTGATTGATTTTTAATGTTGTGACTGTGAAGCGGTCCTTCATTCTCTGATTACCCGCTTAATCCAATTCAGAGATGCAGAGCAGCTAGATACTATTCTGGCACTCAAGTGGGGTAATTGTCATCATAATCATCACCCCTTTTTCCCAATTTCTACATGGGATCGGGGTGTCATGTTAAATGTCACAATCTCTCTTGATTCAGTGTCACACTCTTGCCTTCTTCGACACTCATAGCTGACTGTTGCAGGTCTTCTCTCACACAATCCATCCACCTCTTTGCTGTTCACCCTCGATTCCTCGTACCTTCTTCCTGTCTCTTCCAAATATTGTTCACCAGATTGTCTTATACTTTTCTGCACATCTACCTAAATCATCAGAATCTGTTGTTTTTCATCTTTTCTGCAATTGGACCTATTTTGGCTTCTGCTCTTATGTCCTTATTTCTTCATCTGTCCCACAGTGTGCATCCTACCACCCATCTCAGGCACTTCATTTCCATCACCGCTAGCTTCCTCATTTGCTCTGCCTTTACTGCCCAGGTTTCTGTGCCATATAGTAGTACTGGTTTCACCACTGTTTTGTACACCTTACATTTCAGCTTCTTTGGCATTCTTCTGTCATATACTATACCTGACACTCTATGCCATTTGGCTGCAGCCCCTCTGATTCTAGCTTTGACCTCTTTATTCAGACCTTCCTTCTCCTCAACCACCCCTCTCAGGTACTTGAAACTATTAACCTGTTTCACTATCTTCCCTTCTATTTCAGTTCTCAGTTTCTTCTGATTTCCCAAATTTGCTGCCATTACCACTGTCTTATCTGTACTTAGTTTCATCCCATGTGCCTTAGGTAGAGGTAATGGCAGCAAAGTGGGGTCAAGGGAGAAAAAACAGTCCTGGATAAGATGCTACTCTGCTGCACTATACACGCAGGCACACTCTTAACCAGACAAGGCAAGTGCAAATATGGGCAGTTTGCTAGATCATTAATTAACATACAGCATGTCAGTGGAATATGGGACAAAACTTGAGCACTCCAAAGTCCACATGGACCCAGGGATGATGCACAGACTGTGACACCTGAGAACCAAACTGTAGAAACAAGAAGAGTGAGGCAACAATGAACAGTGTTTTCATTTTTATCAGAATAAAATGGAATAAACATTCTAAACTAAACTGAGGTGTACTTTAGCAATACCTCACGGCTGGGTGTGCTTGGGTGAAGCCTGAGTGACCCAACAAAGCCAACCATGGGTAAATCCAGCATTACCCACACCCAGCAGTGGGTTATTGCTATTATACAATGACATTATTTAAAAAATAAAATTACTTTTCTTAAATAATGTTGTTGCATATGGTGCCATGGTGTTCTTCCTCTTTAATTTTGTGTCTTGGGGTTGCTTGATGTACTGCGCATGCATATGGGACTTAGCGTTCCCACACTTACACAGTACCAGTACATCCGTGCTTTGGCAAGAAAGCAGCGCAAAAAGGAGGATCTCTGTTGCTTGATTAATTATTTTTTCTTTTCTTTTTTTTAAGAAAAAAAAAGTTTGCAATGCAGACAGTTTAGAGCTATGAAAGAAACAGGGAAGAAATACAGAAAATCAGGTACATTATGCCAAAATAAAGAAATGTACCTATTTCTGTCCTGTCTCTCTTGTTCCTGTAAGCTGTCTGGATTGCGAATTTCATACTCTTATGCGTATATGTGGAAGTTGTTCATAAACTATTGTGTCAGCTACGATGTTCTTCATACAGGAAGGATTAGGTACATTCTTTTTTTCTTTTTTGAACATACCTCATTATTCTTGCTTGCAGAACATCGCAGTTGTCTTAGAACCTTACGAACAAGTTGCTAATGTGAAAGATTTTGTGTTTTGAAGTGTTTTTCCTTCTTCTTTTCTATACAGCAATAGGAAAGTACCATCATTCAATGATACTTTAGCAGCCAGACTTTTCCTGTGGGTATATTTTCAGTATACAACAGGCACGATGGTTGGGCTGAATGTTAATGGCCAGTCATTGTATAATATATATATTTGTCTGAAGATGCATAACTTGCCTGATCCTTAGAGTTTTGATCTGGAACTGATGTGTTGCAATACCCTTTTTGTCTTAGACTACTGCCAGAAATAATAGTATTTGGTAGGCTCATGTTAAAACCCACCCTTGACTTCCCATTATAAGAAACTTAAAGCTTATGAGCTCTCGAAATGGTCTTAAATCCTCCTCACATAACATGGAAGCAATATGTTTGTTGTGATACAATGTGCCATCAGCTGTATGTGCTTCCAATTCCATATTTTTCCACTCAGCTCTCACCATCCTTGTCACCAGTTAAGAGATCTTGTTTATCCACTGCTTACATTTCCGTCTGTACTAGTTAGTGTAACTTGACCATCCTAAATTATTTCTGAATACTATACCAACACATCCTCAAAAATATTACTTAAGAAAGCATAAAAATCAGACACCTGATTAAACTGTCTCATTGAACACTCACTAGCCAACAGTCATTCAAAGACAGAAACAGTCACAGAGGTTCTGTATTTTAATATAATGAGTATATAAGCCATCAGTATCATCTTCCGCTTGTTCATAGGTTCATAGGTTGGTACTAGGCTATCGGCTCTAGGGCCTATACTGGCCTAGCCATAACAATTCCCTGGCTATTACTTCCCTGGTCCCCTATCTATCAGGGCGATAGATGTGATCCCTGGGGTGAATTTCCTATCTCCCAGCCAATCGTCAAGATTCTTTTTGAAGAGGGCCAAAGAGGCGCTCAGCTTGACATGTATGGGCAGTCTATTCCAGAGTATGGGGAGTCTCTGGGTCAGGAACCTATCCTTCCAGAATGTTTTGTTCATTGTGATGACCAGGTTTAGATCCCTGGAGCATGTGGCTCTGATGGATTGGGATTTCTTTAAGTGTAGCATGTCCAACAGCACTGGGTTTGACATAGCCTTGTCTGTTAAGCAGAGATTGCCTCTGAGCAAGCGATATGCGACAGAGTATAGCTGACGTTTTTTTAGACGGTCAGCATAGGGCATCTGCTTTAGGCTTGTGAATCTTTTAGTGAGGTATTTCTGTGGCCTTTCCAGTTGTTGCAGATGTCTTGTGAGGTACATACCAAATGGGGCATTGTACTCTATAATGGGTCTAATGAGGGATGAGTACAGTGGGACAATGACCTCCTTTTTTCTGGATGAAAAGCCCTTAATGATGAGGTGTGCCACATAGAAGGATTTCCTGACTGTTGTGGCGATGTAGTTATCAAAGGTGAGACCACTGTCCACTTGTGTCCCTAAGTCCCTTTTCACACATTCATTTTTAGTGTACTGCCACTTATGTGGTAATTCATGGGTACATGGTTTTTCCCAAAGGGGATAACTATACATTTCTTGGCATTGAGCTTCAGCCCATGGCTCTGGCACCAAGCATCTGTTTCTGTAAGGCCATTTTGTAGAATATCCACAGCATTTGGGGATTCAGTAATGGCTCCCAGTTTGCAGTCATCTGCGAACTTTATTAGCCAGAGTCCCTTAGTGCTGGTCTGCACTTCAGAGAAGTAGATGCCAAATAAGAGCGGTCCCAGGACTGAACCCTGAGGTACTCCGCTTGTCACTTGTCTGGAGCTGGATTTTGAGTTAGTTACTTTTACAGTGTGGGTTCTGTCAGTAAACCAGTTGGCAACCCATCGAGTGACGTAGGTATTAATGCCCAGCTTAGTAAATGTATCTATGATTCCAGAGTGGGGGATGGTGCTGAAGACCTTGGCGAGGTCCAGATAGGCTGTGTGGATCACCTTGCCCTCATCCACGGCTCTGGATACTGATTCGAAGAAGTCAATCAGGTTGAGGAGGCAAGATCGGGCCTTTACAAAACCAAACTGGGTGGGGTCCAGTGTTTGAAGGTTGCCAATGTCTTTGTTTATAAGTTCCATGATAATGCGTTCCATGACTTTGCAGATCAGGCTTGTCAGACTGATGGACGATAGTTCCTGGGATCCAAGGTGGATCCCCACTTGTGGAGTGGGATAACTGTAGCTGTACACCATTCATTGGGAATGAAGCCTGAGGTGAGGCTATGATTAAACATGACACTTAGGTGAGGTGCCAGTTCAATTTGTAGTTCATGTAGTACACAGCCCAGGATGTCGTCTGGTCCCATGGATGCTGTATTCTTAGCTTTGGAGATTGTGTTTTTACCTGAGTGTCCATGATTACCGAAATTTAGCAATATTTCGGTATTGAGCTGGACCCTTTAGGGGGTGAGAGAGGGATGAAGTTGACACTGAATCGATCTGCCAGGATATTGGCAATATCCTTGGGATCAGTATATTTAATGGCATTCTGTTGTAGCTCAGAACAGATCTGAGTGTTGCCATTTAGATTCTTGATATAACTATAGAATGCCTTGTGGTTGTCCTTGAAATCTTTGGCAATTTTATTTTCGTAACTAGCTTTGGAGGATTTTATGAGGGATCTCAGCTTCTTACTGAGGCTGGTAAGGGAGTATTTTGCAGCCTGGGATTTTCCTCTTTTCTGCAACAGTTTCTTCCTTCTGTTGTATAGTTTGTTTATGACACGGGATCACCAGATTGGCTTTTCTTTTGGAGGGGAGCATCTTGGTTCTATTTGGAATGGCACGATTCATGCATGAGTGGATGTGCTTGTACAGTGCCTTAGTGTAGAATTCAGCAGTCGAACTTTCAGTTCCCATCTGCATGGGTGTCATGAAGTTTGCCACTTCTGACTTGAGTAGCATGAAGTTAGCTTTGGAGAAGTTTTTTATGGAGGTTTCCCTACTGGGGGGGGGGGGGGGATGTGGACGTCAAAGGTGATTAGCTTATGGTCAGACCTGACCAACGAGGGGGTGACCACTGGTGTAGAACATCGATCTCCCATGTTGGTAATGACCAGGTCTAGGATATTTAAGCCCCTGGTGGGACTATGGATTAGTTGATCCAGGGCATTGCAATTTATGAATTCCAAGAACCGTTGGGCTAAGGTGTTGATGCCCGAGTCTTTTTCCCAATTAATGGCAGGGTAGTTTAAATCACCCAGTATTAAGGTGTTTGGTTGTATCTTAATATTTTCCAGTATGTTTAGAAAGGTGTAGTGAAAATCTTGGGGCATGGTGGGGGATTTTTAGCAAGCTGCAATTTGAATTGCAGTCTTACCTAGTATTACTTGTACCTGTAGAATTTCAGATGCATTGTGTTGGGCAGCTAACCTCGGGGTGTGAATATCCTTGGTGAATATGGACACTCCTCTGCCTTTAGTGTTTTGGTCCTGGTTTGGTGGCCAAAAATTGTGACAAGAGTTGTAGCCTGGTATTCCAGGGGTGCTCTCTGGAGCCTTGAACCAGTTCTGTTACTGCACAGATATCAATGTTCTCCATTTTTAGGAGTGCCTCAAGAGAGAGTGCATTTTGAGGTTTAGACTTCTAGCATTGAGTAGCATTACTTTCAGATTTTGCATGCTTATATTTGTTACGGTGGTGGTTTTGTCCTTTGAGCCTTGCCTAAAAATGTAATATAGTGCAGATGGTAGATGTAATTAGAGACCTACCTTCTCTCAGAAGAATAACTCCCTCAGACACACACACACACACACACACACACACACACACACACACACACACACACACACACACACACACACACACACACACACACACACAAAATGACACCAGTTATTTTACTTGTGAAATACAGCTAGGTTTGTACCAGGTTCCCAATATTCTTATTTGTTAACATCCATCCAACTACTTTTACAAGTCTCAGTTGGTGTCTATAGTTACCCTGTGAACAGCTGTTGTCATCTACAGAGTTTTCTAGGCAAGTAGAGAACAGAAGAAGTAATCATGCCTTTCTACACACACACACACACACACACACACACACACACACACACACACACACACACACACACACACACACACACACACACACACACACACACACACACACACACACACACACACACACACACACACACACACACACACACACACTTTACCACATCACAACCAAGCACGGCTTATTTATTTCTGTTATGTATTTGTACTTGTTTAAGGGATAGTTCAGATGGGTTATTACCACCTTTTAGTGTAGGCCCAAGAAAATAAGCCCTTTAAAAGATGTAAAGGTAATTATAACTTCCTATATACATTCAATAAAAAGCAATGTATCCATAACATGGAATGGACCATACTAATCTGTATGTAGCTGTTTCTCGTATAACTGTACACTGCACAATTTGCTACTAGTATGTGAATTGCAGCAACAGGTATTTCAGTATTGTTTTCACATGCTTGTTCATTTTTTCATGTGTGTGAGTATATATATATATATATATATATATATATATATATATATATATATATATATATATATATATATAGATAGATACGCACAGCATTTTCTGAGAAAATTGTTTTCATCCTTATTTTATGATTGCATTTTGACCCCTGACATATGGCTAACACACGCACACAAACATACAGATACACACACTCTCTTAGAGGGAAATTTTAGAGTCGCTGATCAGTGCTTACATCAAGTCTCTGGGAGTGGTGAAGTGGACAGTGTACTTGGAGGAAGATGAATGCATTGCACCTTACGTAGGTATATCCACCATAGTGCAGTCGATTGTGGTGCCCAATGTCATCATTTGTTACATGTGGCACCTTGAATATGTCTGGCACTTGGGATCAATCAGCTGAATGACAGTTTGTCATTCTAGTACAGTCTGTAGCTACCAAGTCCAGCATGGGGCTGAATGCTGCGTTGCGTAGCATTCATGAGTGTGTCATCCACCACTACCAGTCACTCTGTGAGGACAAGGTGTCCAGGCACACTGCGATGACTGGTCCTGTGAAGTCTATGGTGGCACAAGCTGGTTCCATCTCCACCTCCCTGTGAAGGATTGCCAGTACCACCATCACTGCTCTGATTAGCAGTGTTGTTGGATGTCAAGATGGGGTACCTTTCTAGGGTGGGCAAGTAAGAAATTATCCCAAGGTACACAATCCTCACTTACATTAGTAAATGTATATCTTTTCTGTTACTCTACCTGCTCCTGTTGTGGGTGGCAGTGAATCCCAGCCTCTACTGGCATGATACATTTCCAGTGAGCTCCATCCAGGTCATGGTGTCACACGTGTACACTGTCCCTGCTACAGGATCTCCCAACTCCTAATACAGCAGGTGTGCAGAGAATGGGCCCAGGTGAGTTTCACATTTTGGCACCCAATCCACATTGCAGGAGGAAGTATCCCTGGCAAAGACTGCCATCTCCTCCAGATCCTCACCTCTGGCTCCTGTGACATGCTCCTCTCAGCCAATGTGTGTATTGACAGCCATGTACTATTTTATCCCTAAACATTTGGCACATAATGATGACATTGACCCCCTCCCCCAATGTGGAGTATGGGAAGATATTTAGTGTACGGTGTGCTCCTCCCTCCATGCAGTCATGTGTGTGCACATTCCAGCTGTACCTATACCATGAGGCTGGCCTGCCCTCTTCCTCACAATTATGTTATATAGCATATGACACATATTAGAAACATCCTGTAGTCTGTGGAAGGATTTTACTGCAGCACCCTACATGACATATCAAAGCAGCAGAAGCAAGCTTTGAGCTAGCCAAACATATGCTCATTGACATCATGGGTTTGTCCTATGTTCCACTGTTGTTTGGCAGTGCTTTGTGGATTCCATATAGGCATCATTAGCATGACTCCAGCAGGTATCCAACATCACCTGCAATACAGTTGCAGCCTATATAGGCATTACTACATTTGGACACACTATATATGTGGTTTTATACATTTAATTTAACCAATGTGCCTGCATTTACCAGCTAGGTGGCCCAATATAATGTCTCCTTGTAGAAAGAGATGAAGCAGCTGAAATGTATGCTGTAATATGTGAATCATGTGAAATGCCTGAGTACTGTGCAGACACACTGAATATAATATCATGTGCACCACACACTCCCTTGTAGTTCACAGAATGGTAGCAGTTCCTTTTAATTTATCTTGGTTCTGTGTGCCAAATAGGAGTGTTATTGCTGCATATGTTCAGTCTATGGCACCAGTATCTCACAGATGCAAGAAGTGTCATTAAAGCCACCTATATTGGTATCTCTTTGCTCTGGTGTCTTAGGAAATCAGATGTGCTCATCCACATGTAAAAGCATTATCTCAAGGAATTTGTTCAGCATTCTGGAGGTGGAGAATTGCAAAATATATAATGTGTGCCTTGTTGGTCTCTGAGAGGTTTTTTCATCTAGGGTGGAAAGTGCTTTACATACCATGGTTCACATCTAGGATGGGAAGTGCTATATACCCCATGTTCCACATCTAGGATGGAAAGCGCTGTACATACCTTGGCCCTTATCAGGGATGTAAGGTGCTGTACACACCTTGGTTCCCACAAGGATAGGAAGACCATGCATTCCTAGAGATTTCATGCATATCTGGATCCAGACAAGTTCTGTGTTATATCCCAAGCTAAATGGAGCTGGTTAGTGTGCTTTCTGCCATAAAAGTTATGGAATGTTACCTGCTACTACAGGCATTGTCCTTGATGCCTCCTTGAGTATATAGGCAGTAAATGGCAGCACTGATGGCTAGCAGATGCTGTTGTGTGACTGCTGCTGGGCTCCCAAGCAATTTTGCTACCTGGAACGCCAATATTTTCAGTATATTTTGACCTTTTATATTCTGGTGCATATTGCTGTACTTACCCCTTTACAGTCATGAAACATGAATATGTCCACCTTTTAGACATTTTGTTACTATTATGACATCATTTATTTATCTACTTTTTCATTTACATATCATTCTGCTCTAGTTTGCATATATTTTCTTTGGTACACAACGTCTTGCTTTATCACAGCACAACCAGTCACTGTTTATTTATTTACTTTGTTTATTTGTATTTGTTTAAGGGATAACTCAATTGGGCTCTTGTCATTTCTCAGTGGAAGCCCATGGAGATGAGCGCAATAAAAGATGCAACGGTAATTACAACTACCTATATACATTTGATAAAACAACAATGTATCCATAACATGAACCGGAATATACTAGCTTGTATGTGGCCATTTCATATGCATCTGCACACTGCACAATAAACAACCTGTCAACAAATCCCAGCCAATGATATTCAGTGTTGTTTTCACATGCCTGTTCAGCGATATAGATATATATATATATATATATATATATATATATATATACATATCTCTATATATATCTATATATATATATATATATATATATATATATATATATATATATATATATATATATATATATATATATATATATATATATATATATATATATATATATATATATACCACATTTGCTGAGAAAATTGCTTTCATTCTTATCTTGTGACTGCAGTTTGCTCATTTTATATGTACTACTTCTACAAAATTCTGGCATTTAGCTTATTCATAATTATATATTTGTGGTCTTATTGTTAGATTTAAAATAAAACTTTTTATCTTTTGCATTATTTGCCTGTCTTTCAGCTTTTTATACAGCACCATGTGCGCCACATATGTCCTTTTGGTTAGTATCTAGACCCAGCTTTTTGTACAGCACCAGCATGTGCCTCATATGTCTTTATTGGTTGTGTATCTAGACCCACCTTTTTATACAGCACCAACATGTGCCTCACATGTCTTTATTGGTCGTGTATCTGGATCTAGCTTTTTATACAGCACCATGTGCCTCATATGTCTTTATTGGTTTTGTATCTGGATCCAGCTTTTTATACAAAACCGTGTGCCTCATATGTCTTTATTGGTTGTGTATCTGGGTCCAGCTTTTTATACAGAACCAACATGTGCCTCATATGTCTTTAGTGGTTGTGTATCTGGATCCAGCTTTTTATACAGCACCAACATGTGCCTCAAATGTCTTTATTGGTTGTATATCTGGACCCAGCATTTTATACAGCACCATGTGTTCCACATATGTCTTTTTTGTTGTGTATCCCAATCCAGCTTTATATACAGCACCATCATGTGCCTCACATGTCTTTATTGGTTGTGTATCTGGATCCAGCTTTTTATACAGCACCAACATGTGCCTCGCATGTCTTTATTGGTTGTGTATCTGCACCCAGCTTTTTATACAGCACCAATATGTGCCTCACATGTCTTTACTGGTTGTGTACCTGGATCCAGCTTTGTCTACAGCACCAATGTGTGCCTCATATGTCCTTATTGGTTGTGTATCTGGATCCAGCTTTTTATACTGCACCAACATGTGCCTCATATGTCTTTAGTGGTTGTGTATCTGGATACAGCTTTTTATACAGCACCAACATGTACCTCACATGTCTTTATTGGTTGTGTATCTGGACCCAGCTTTTTATTCAGCACCATGTGTGCTACATATGTCTTTTTGTTTGTGTATTTGGATCCAGCTTTTTATACAACACCAACATGTGCCTCACATGTCTTTATTGGTTGTGTATCTGGATCCAGCTTTGTCTACAGCACCACCATGTGCCTCATATGTCTTTATTGATTGTGTAAACCGACAAGCTATAGACAACAAACCAAGAAAAAAGGCAATGGGGCAGCCAAAAGCACGAAAACAACTGGCAAATTCAAAAAAGTTTAATGAGTTGAAGCACTTTTCGTTTGCTTCCTTAAGCAAACTTCTTCAGAACGACAATTTAAAAATTCAAAACTCTTGACACATTTAAATAATTGCTATAATTAAAACAATTACGGCAAGACCAATCATTGCTCACATCGTGTGTACCTTAATCTACAATGTTCTTCTTATAGGAATCCCACTAAATAACATAAAGTACGAATGTGCAAACATATAACTATAAAACATATAAATATATAACATATAATACTGAAAACATTCATATTGACTATTTACCTCATATTTCCACAGACCGTTGAGGTAATTCAACAACAATGTGTTGTTAAAAATACACATAATGCTAAAATGCTACTACCCTAATAAAAAGCTATTATATATGTTGTGCTATAATACAACATATTAAATACCTGGACTTTACACTAAATAAAGTCAAGTAAGTGAAAAATTTACACTAACCAAAAATTGTCATAAATAGTCACTACTTAACAAATTTTAAAAATAGTAACTATAAAATTCAACTGGGTTTTGTTCTTGTTTTCCACCAGTAAGTGTTCCAGAAATAGAATAAAAACATAATAAACACATTATAAACATAATAAACAACCCGTCAGCGTCTAAGACTCCTAAGTTTCAGGATACTACTAATAGAGCATGTTTCATTTAATCCAGGGAAGTTATAAGCATTTAATCTAATTTTCCAAAAAAGTTCCAACTCTTCCAGGCGTAGGGGTGCTGGACCACCCCTTATGTCTGGATTTATCTGGTCTATTATTGCAAATTTAAATTTGTGGTCTGTATTAGAATGAACGTGTTTCACCAAAGCATTATCTTGTTTATTCCTGCTAATAGCATATTGATGTTCATACATCCTCTCATGGAGCTTACGCTCCATTTTGCCTACATAGAAAGCAGGACAGTTTTGGCATAATGCTATATAGACCACCATTTTCGTGTTACAGTTAAATGTTGACTTCAATCTGATGCAAATACCATTCACTGTCATCGAATGTATATTATCAACAAATTTGCAATAATTACAGTTCTGGCATTTAAACATTCCCGTGATTCTTAACTGGGGCCTACGCTGTTGCTCTAATGAGTCCTTAAGGTTCCTACCCCTTCTAAATATTATCTTTGGTGAGTCCCCCATTTTTGCATAAATTAAGGGGTTAGTTCTAAATAGACCCCAATTTTTCTTAATGATATCCAAAAATATATAACTATATACATTGAATGTGGTGATCAAACTCATTTCACTCTGGATGTCTGTAGTATACCTACATGTCATATTCTCATTGACATCCATAACATAGTTTGGTAATTCGTATCATTATTGCTAAATATAACCCTTAATAGAGGTTTATATGTCCCGTTAGTTCTTTTTTACTGGACCTCTGTTATTAATTCATCCAGTAACTTTAGTGGGTACCCCCTATGAAGAAATATGGACTTCAACAATTGACATTCCTCCATAAAATCCTGATCTATACTAACTATTCGTGCTGCTCTCACTAGTTGTCCTTTTACTATGGAACGCTTCTGATAGTGAGGGTGACAACTGGAAAAATGTAAGAAAGAGTTTGAGAAAGTGCTCTTCCTATAAGTATTGGCAACATAACCTCCTTGTTCGAAGTTCTTAGATTATGTCCAAGTATGCTATAACTTCTTTATTAAAGTTAGCCGTAAATTCTAAAAACTGAGTTGATTCATTAAAGGTTTGGACTATAACCCTACTTGTTTCAACATCACCTTTAAATAAGAAGAATATATCGTCCAAGTACCTTGTATAGTAAATGATCAAGTCATTAATCCTTGTGTTGTTAGAGACATGTTCTGATTCCCAATGTGCCATAACGAAGTTCGCTATACTGGCTCCACAAGGGGAACCCATAGCTATTCCAATTTTTTGGAGGTAAAATTCATCTCCAAACATAAAGAAATTATTATACAATACAATGTCTAATAGTTCCACAACCAGTGTCACCTCACTAGCAGAAGCGCCATGTTTAGTGAGCAGCAAGTTTACCCATTGTATAGCTATGTCCTGGGGAATGCACGTATACAAGTCCCTCACATCAACTGTGAGGAAGTTGTAGTCCATGTTGAACTCCAAGTTATCCAAATTTTTAAGAAATGACCAAGAATCCTTGCATATTTGCTGTTCTTTACTTAAATATTTTTGTAATATTGCATCCACAACTTTAGCACAAGGATACGTAGGTGAGCCTCTACCATCCACCAGTGGACGCATAGGTGGGTTCACCATATCCTTGTGGATTTTAGGTATTCCAAAAATGCAAGAATATCTGGGATAAGTGGTAGACATGTAGTTATAAATATTCTGCTCAATTCTCCCTTCTATAAACAGATCTACTATGCTATTTCTTATGAAATTGTATGCTTTATTTATTTCAGATCTAGAACTGATAGCATATGCTGGATTATCTAATAATAAGTTCATCCTTTCTATGTAATCTGACCCATCAAAGATTACCAAGCCACCGCCTTTATCTGACTTACAAATACGATTGTCTTGAGAATTCAAAAATTCAAGGCATTCTTGCTCAAAAAGGTTGATGCTTTGCTTACTTGTGGCCTTGGGTCTCCTATTAAAACTCTGTCTAGTATCTAATTCACAGAGTTGTTCAAAAACCAATAGTAAAGGATGTAAGGGAGGGTTGAATGTACTAGGAATATAAAACTGACTCACATTGGGGTCCTTAACTACACCACCCATCATCAAATTGAAATTGAGTTTCCTAGTAAAAACTTTAAGGTCAATAATAGTTTTAACTACATTAGGCTTTTGCTCAGGAACATACGTGTGACCCTTTGATAAAAAATCTACAATATCCAAAGGTATCACTACAGATGAAAAATTAAAGACTTTAAAGTCTCCAGACTGATTGGTAATGACCACAGGTTTATATGCCAAACTTTCATTAATGTCGTCATGACCAGTCAAAACTGTACTTTCTCCTATTAGGTCATTTTCTCCTGTGTCATCTGATAATAATGTGACAGATGATAACGCTAAACAAGTAGCTCCTAAGGCCAGACTAAGGTCCACATGATCTGTTAAGTTTTTCGTTTGTTCTGTTTCCTCTGTGGTTTCTTCCCCTGATAATTGCTCTGCTGTTTTGGTCTGGCCCCCATGGAGTTGGTTGACCGAAAATTTGAATACTGATTCTCATGGCCATTGTTATTCTGATTATGTTGGAGGTGAAATAACCTTTCACTCCTCCTTAGTTCCTGCTGCTCATTTTGATTACCAAAATCAATTATATTGGTGGCTGTAGATGGTATATTGTTATTTGTACATTGAAATTGATGGTTATTTGCATTAGTACTAGCAGGAACATTCTGTAAGTTAGTAGCTGGATAATTGTTGTGCCAAACTTGGGCCGCTGAAGGGATTGGGTATGCATGTATAAGCTTTACTGTCACGGTCCAGCTTCTTCATTTTGTTGCTTTTCAATTTAGCCAAATATTGATCAATGCTAGTAAACATAAGAGTATATTCATATTTGTATCTATGAAAATCAACATCTAGTTTAATGTCTTTATCCAGTTCCACTACTCTCTTATTGAGGTCTTCGACCCATAAAGTGTAATGTTTAATCATAAGTTCTAGCAATTGTAACCCCTGCAGGTCAAACAACTCTATTAGTTCTTTATGAAATATAGAATTTGCCACCAGACCTGTGGGGAGCTGATAGTGCCTTAGGCCTTTTGGCACTAGTTTGCGTGCAAGACATTCACGAAAAGATATCTGTAAATAAAGTGTTATTACCTTTGTCTTGTAGTATAGTATCTGAGTTCGTATGTGTGGCTTTAGAAAAAGAAAAATCCCCGGAAAGCCACTTATTGAGCTCCAGTAACCCCAATGTAGCAGACTCAGCCACTTCCAACATATTAGTAGCAGTACATGGTTGTATCAATGGTAAATTGCACCTAGTATTGGCGTTAGAGTCTCCGGTGTGTCAAATACACCCGTATTGTCCGACAGGTGAGGAAAACCCTGAAGATTCTCTTGAAATTGCGACCGTTGACCTAGTGTGACCGGGGCGATGCTGGTGAAGATTCCCGGTTGTTGCCCCTGTTGAACCAAAGCAGGACTAGACATTATTTCCAGCCTCGGAGCTGGCAAAGCAACAGAGGTTTCCAATGAGTCCTCGACCTCCTTGGTGTCGGCAGTCCTTACCGCCACGGAAGGTATTGTAGATGTAGAATGCTGAATGACCCGGTAACGCTAGATACAGCTCTTTATGCTGGGTGTCTAACCAGTCTAAATGATGGAAAATTGACTCCATCTTTAACAGTAAGGAATCCAGAATGCTATTATGACCCAGTGCATCATCGTTAGCTGGTGTGTCATTAGACACACTATCGCAGCTCCTTAATAAAGCAGGTATTTCATCAGGATAAAAACTACTCTGACTAGCCGCCATGCCCGAACTCAAACAAGAATAAACTGACAAGCTATAGATGACAAACCAAGAAAAAAGGCAATGGGGCAGCCAAAAGCAAGAAAACAACTGACGGATTCAAAAAAGTTAAATGAGTTGAAGCGCTTTTCGTTTGCTTCCTTAAGCAAACTTCTTCAAAACGACAATTTAAAAATTCAAAGCTCTTGACACATTTAAATAATTGCTATAATTAAAACAATTACGGCAAGACCAATCATCGTTCACATTGTGTGCACTTTAATCTACAATGTTCTTCTTAAAGGAATCCCACTAAATAACATAAAATATGAATGTGCAAACATATAACTATAAAACATATAAATATATAATATATAATACTGAAAACATTCATATTGGCTATTTACCTCATATTTCCACAGACTTTTGAGGTAATTCAACAACAATGTGTTGTTAAAAATACACATAATGCTAAAATGCTAGTACCCTAATAAAAAGCTATTATATATGTTGGGCTATAATACAACATATTAAATACCTAGACTTTACACTAAATAAAGTCAAGTAAGTGAAAAATTTACACTAACCAAGAATTGTCATAAATAGTCACTACTTAACAAATTTTAAAAATAGTAACTATATAATTCAACTGGGTTTTGTTCTTGTTTTCCACCAGTAAGTGTTGAATTATATAGTTACTATTTTTAAAATTTGTTAAGTAGTGACTATGACAATTCTTGGTTAGTGTAAAATTTTCACTTACTTGACTTTATTTGGTGTAAAGTCTAGGTATTTAATATGTTGTATTATAGTGCAACATATATAATAGCTTTTTATTAGGGTACTAGCATTTTAGCATTATGTGTATTTTTAATAACACATTGTTGTTGAATTACCTCAACAGTCTGTGGAAATATGAGGTAAATAGTCAATATGAATGTTTTCAGTATTATATGTTATATATTTATATGTTTTATAGTTATATGTTTGCGCATTCATATTTTACGTTATTTAGTGGGATTCCTTTAACAAGAACATTGTAGATTAAGGTACACATGATGTGAGCGATGATTGGTCTTGCCGTAATTGTTTTAATTATAGCAATTATTTAAATGTGTCGAGAGTTATGACTTTTTAAATTGTTCTGAAGAAGTTTGCTTAAGGAAGCAAATGAAAAGCGTTTCAATTCATTAAACTTTTTTGAATCCATCAGTTGTTTTCGTGCTTTTGGCTGCCCCATTGCCTTTTTTCTTGGTTTGTCTTTATTGGTTGTGTGTTTGGATCCAGCTTTTTGTACAACACCAACAAGACTGACACTCAGCTAAATATACAACTTTTGATGTATAACAAAAATACCTGTCCTTGGTAATCCAAGATTGTATTTTATCCCAGTCCTGTCAGGCTTTTTATGTTGGCAAGACCAACAATGTTTTTAATAAATGTATATACCAGCAGATTTATAGTATCAACAGAAAATATGACAAAAATGCCCTTCCTAAAATCATCACATGCACAAAGAATTGCTTTGGTAGCTAAGATTAAGTGCACCCAGTAGCCCTAGTTTAAATGAAGCAATATCCATTGCTAGTGTTCTTAAATATAAATCATCAATTTATGAAACCTGGGTGCTTGTAGCTTTAATTTGTATTGGTGGGCTTTGATACAATGTAACAGGGTTGGTTATCTTGTATATATAGGAGGTTGGGGTTTAGTTGCCTTTTTATGATGTCACTTTCCTTCGTAGTGGTTTCAGATGGTTCTGTAGATGTCTAAATTTTGTTTAGACAAAACGCTTAACCTTTTAATACATTTTAAGCAAGAGTTTATTTTATTAAAGTTTTAGATTATTTCTCCAGATTCCTGGCTTCCAGTACATTTTTGGATTATTGGTCGAATTGTTTGTTACTGAGTGGTTGTTTCCCGTTTTGCTTTTTTAATTATGAATATGTTTAACTAACATTTCGTATTCATTAACATCAATAGATTTTATTGTGCACAGCAAGACGTTAAATTACAAATTGTAATTTAGATTGATATACATTCCAAGGCCACTGAGTCCCATGACTGTTCAAACCTTGCCAACTCCCTCCTTCAGGCTGCACTTCCTTTCTCTAGAAGGGTCATACCAGTCAGCCCTGGAATAAATTTGTGTATACCCATCAAGCAATTTAGTTGATATTTAAGGGAAGATAGTAAGTTGCTCTGCTTAAAATGTTGTTAGAAGTTTATTCCACAGGTTAAGGAAGTATTGGGATATAAACCTGCAACTCCAATATGTTTTCTTTATCTGTTGATGAAGATTTAGGTCCCTGGTTCTTGTACTGGTGGAGATTGTGACGACTCATCACTGGACCAGTAATCAAGAAACCTCAGTCCTCACCACTGGCAATAGTGGGAGATGTACTCTGGGAGGATAGCAAGATGCACACACAGTATTTCCAGATGCAGCTCTCTGCATCAAGTACAATTTCCTGTAAGAGCAGACAGAGACCACAGTCAGTCCAAGGATGCTTTCTCCCTCTTTCTCCAGATCCCCAGTAAGACTCCCCGCTGGCACAGCTATAGATTTGAGATGTCAGCTGAGTGGCCAACCAAGACCTCCAGGACACTCTCTATCCAACCAGTGCTTTGTGTCCCTACCCAAGTAGCTGACACACACACTCTTTGAGGTTTGATTTATACACACACACACACACCTGGGAAAGGCTGGCACAGGTTAACTAGCTATTCCCCCTTTTTCCCAGACTATAAGGTCGTTATCACTGCCACCAGTCAACTCCTTATCAACTACTTTAAGACTTTAAGGCCCTTAACAAAGGGTGTCCAATCTTACTGTGTAATATTAATATTAATACAAATGATAGTTTGACCAAGAGCAAGGCCACTAAGAGTGGTCCACAATGTTACCAAATAAATATACAAGTACTCAAAAAACAATGAAAGGTTTAAATATATTTAATAATAAATAATAAAAGAAAAAGAAAATGTTCAGTATACATTCAGAGTGCCATCAGAGTTCAAAATCACAGGGAACATTTAAAACAACATTGCAGGACAGACTCAAATAAATAAAGAAAATATCTAAACTAAGCTTCACTATATTCCTGACTGAATCTAAAAGAATTACTATAGCCTAGTTAACTTACTTACAGAGCAAGGCAGGTGTGGTGAATGGATCTTCTAGTTGATGTTGTCAAGTCAAAGACAGCATACAAAATGCTGTGTCTCTCTAAGAGACTTCTTAAATTAATATCTCATATGTTGCTGCTAGGATAACTTGCAGAATGACATAATTGCTTGTCATCTGACTCCTTGCTAGTTCCCAGGTCCAAAACAACCATTGATGGCAGCTGGTAGCATTTAGCATCTACTTGTGAAAATACATAACCTCAGATCTTAGACAGATGGTGAAAGTCATAAAACAATTAAACACTTCCAAGACAATACAGAGAGCTCCCTAGTTTTAGACATTGTATCTCCTTGCTGCATTGAAACTGAAAGATACCATATTTTATTGCATAGCCATAAAGTAATTTAATTTCAGCTATTTTTCTGACGTTTGCTCAACTGAGGTTATCCTCCTGTGTTCCAGTTTCCACTATTAAAATATATACATTTAACCAGTCACAATAGTGCATGTGCATTTCTGTTCTATTCCAATAGGGAACACTGTGGATACATTTCAAGCACTTTTCAAAAACCTTTTTCAACACACATGTCTGCGCAAACAAGTTTGGTATACACATGGCATACAGTTCTAATACAGTTGTAACACAAGCATCTTACATGAATCATATTAATATTCACAAATGACATACAATTATTTACAAAATTCTAGATAGTTGTGCTGGCAGTATCTCCCCTTTTCACAGAGTTATAGTACTTGCAGAGAAACATGAAGTCCAGGACAATTTGGTCTCTAATGGCACAGTAAGCTAAACAGAGATCTCTCCTCAAAGGTTACGTCACAGAATACAAGTATAATTCATCCAGACTTTCTTGGTAGCTCAGAGACTTTAGGCCTGTGAACTTTTTTGGAAAGGAGTCTTTAGGCTCTTTCTACTTGTTTGATATGATTAGTAAAATAAATCACAAAGGAGGCACTATACTTGATAATCGTACTTTATAAATTACTTCCCCCTTGTATAGGTTATCTCAGTGTACTTAATTTAATATCTAGTTGCGTATTCTTTGTAAACTAAAATTTCTTTGCATTCTGTAGTAACTGATTTTAATTATTCTTTTCTTTCAGAATTCTTTATTCCTTTGTAACTGAACATGGACTCCTTAAAGTAGTACGGCATTAATGATTTTCTAAAGCACAAGTGCCTTGCACAGTGTGATAAATGCTATGTATGTTTAAAGTTAGCACCTGATAATATTGGTGACCTGTGTTCCTCACATCAAAAGGTGGATGATTTGCTTACCATTATTAGTAATACATCCAGACTCACTGATTGTCATTGCACTTGTGCAACTAGCACAACTTGGAAAACTGTTGTTACATATATTAATGACTGGACTGATGGGCTAAGGAATATTAGGCAAAGTGCAAATAAAACACATTGGAAGTATCTACTGTCAGTAAAGATCATTCAACCCTTGATAAGCATGATACTATCAATGGAAATTTTGCAATTCTGGATACAAGTATTCATCAATCTGCAGATTCAAAGGATGAAGAAGAAAACAAGAAAAGAAAGAGGAAGAAATTCACAACAATAATAAGGAAGAAAAAGAAATTGATTAATGTCTATAATGAAAAGAGAATACATACTAAAAAAATACTCTGATTTGTTATGTGACACACAGACAGTAACACAGGGGGCAACTGCTTCAGGTGCAAAGTGTTGGGGGAGTATGACCAGCCAATCTGCATCTTTTGTCAATGCAATACCAGGTTTTAAAAGATTGCATTTGTGGTCATACCTGATCATTGTAGTGCCATGTGTGTGGTATAGACTGTAGCAACACCTTGCTACATTGTAGCAAGCAGTTTGCTGCATTTTAAAAGTAAAGAAATATATTTTTGGTTTTAACTAAAACCTGAGCTCTGTAGCACTCTGTGCATTTGATTACAAACTGTAGCAACTGTTTGCTACATTTGTAGCAAGCAATATGCTACAGTTTAAAAAGAAGATTTTTTTAACTAAAACATGAGCACCGCAGTGCTCCATCTAAGCATGTTATAAACTGTGCCAACTGTTTGCTACGTTTGTAGCAAACAGTTTGCTGCAGTTTAAAATAATTTTCTTGAGGGAGGATTGAGGGCAGGGCACAGAAATGGAACCTGAATGGCTGGGGAAGGAAAGAGAGGTGAGCGTTAAGCATCTGGCCACTTGGTTGGTGTGGTAGCAAATGGAACATCCTTTTTTTGCTCTTCAGTGGAAGACCTTGGGGGGGGTGTAGATCTAACTGTAACAATTAGGCAAGTAGTTAGAGTTCAATGACCTTGTCTTTTTATCCACAAACATTCTACCTCATGGATTGTTTTTGGTGGAAAACCATCTATGGGGAGGGAGAAATAGCTGCATTCTCTTAAAGTATGTGATTGGTCCTCCCCTTATCTCAGTTGTTCTCCAGCTACTTTACTCTCATTTCAAGCCAAACTTAGTCTAATTCTGCCTGTTGCAGTTAACTTAGGTATATGTTAACAGTAATCTAGCAGCTTGTGTTATTGCCTTTAAAGCTGTCAGAGCTTCTCTTACATCCTGTCGCACTCCAGTTTTACAGATTGCTTTCCCATTACTTACTCCACCATGGATCAACCTGCTTCATTTAGCCCTGGCTACACTTGGGCTTCATTTCCCTCTCCTACCTCCAATTTCCATCCACCCCCACTACATATGAGCTTATTCCTGTCTCACTTCGCCTTCTCTACTCATCCTCCTACCCTGTGCCTAACTGCACTATCCATTCAGAAACTGTTCTCATTATACCATCCTCATCCACTTCTGTTCTCAATTCCTTTGCAAATATCACTCTGCTTCCTCCCTATCAAAACCTACCTTTTCTCCTTACTATCACTGCTCATTAACACTCTCACCATAGTACAAGGTTTTTTACAGCACTAACCATGCTGTTCCCCTGCTGTATCACCTTACTCATCATCCTGCTCTCATTCCTAACCTCCTCATCAGTGGTAATAATAAATCAACACACCTCAACCATTACTTCATCCTCACTTAGTAACCACCTTCCCACTAACTACTCAGAAATCTCATCAAACTTATTTCCCATAACTCCTTTCCACTGTTGTAACCCCAAAATACTAAACAATGTCAGTCCCAATGTCAAGTAATACTTTTATCCAATCTCTGCTAAAAATGCCATAATAAACAAACCATCTTTTCTAGCACACATCAGTGTGATGACATCCACTGTAATGCAGATGCCAACCAAACCACAAACCAAATAATACATCCTAAAATTTAAAAATAGTCACTCTAAAGCTGAGATGCACATGCAACAAAATCACAGATTTTCATGCATGGATGGCTCAATACAATTCAAATATCCTAGCCAAAAACAGGGACATGGCTAAAACCTGAAATAAAAGATGCTAAAATACTATTCCTTGGTTATAATACTGTTAGGATCAATAAAACACATTAAAAAGCAGGTGGAATAGCTATAGTCTACATAAATATGTTCACAGTAACTCCTTATACAGGTACAATCCAAAAATTTGAAAAAGCAGACATCCTAATCTAATTCTAAAACTTAATAGAGCCATGAGCATATGCATTGCTGTGCAATATATCCCCCCAGGACAGAACACATACTATCCTAGATAGCAGATACAATCACAAATGAAACTATCCTTCTGGGTAATATAAACATTAACTGGCAGGCTTTATCTGCAAATTCAGCAAACAACAGCATGAACCTCTTTGGATTCACTCAACTTATTAATACACCAAGATATGGCAAAATAACTCCCAATAATCTATCTTGGACTGGATTCTGGTTACCAGCCTTTCTAATTTTGCCTCCTCGGGTACCCTTCCTAATATACTAAGTGACCATCTGCTGGCTTATAACCACAGGAATACTAAACAACTGACAAAAAGAACATAAGTTCAAAACTACCTGTAATCTCTCCAATTTCTCCAAAGCATCTTTCATTGAAGCTCTGAAAGTAATTAAGTGGTGCATCCTAAAAAAAACTCCCATTAAATGATGCAGTTGAATACTTCAGTGCAGCATTTCTAAATATTCTCAACACCTTAGCCCCACAGTGTACAAAAAGAAGAGCACAGCTCTTACTCAACCTCCCCAAAAACAAATTCCTCCTCTTTACACCAAAATCTCACACCTCTAACAAAGCATCTTTCAAAATCTTTTCAGCAAATGGCACTGAAATTGAATTAGTTCACCATACCAAACTATTCGGAGTCATAATAGATGATAATCTTAAATTTGACCTTCACATCCAAAGCAATGTCAAGAAAACCCATCAAAAACCAAGCATGCTATACACAAACAAACATTTTCTGAGCATACCCACAGAAATTACTGTAGCCAAAACCTACCTTCTGTCCTGCTTACTCTATGGAGCCCCAAGTCTAACCAATTTACAATCATCCGTAAAAAAAAGAAAAAAGAAACTTGAAAGCTGCTACAACAAAATTGCTAAGTTTACAAAAATAAACTCCGCATGTACAGACCACAATCTTCTTTAATAACCAAAGATAAAATTCAGTAAATTCAGCGCTATCGTCTGCTGCAAGCAGACTTCATCAGAATAATAAATACACAGTTCCTCTCCTTTTTATATTCTTGTGTTAAAACAATTTGCTACATAATTACAATTGATAATTAATTAAATCTGTTGATTGAAACAATTATACCACTAATATTCCGTAAATGCTTTACTTCCTTGTATGGTCATGCCACAAAAGGCAGGAAGTGTATGTAAACATAAGTCCTTAAAAATGCATGCTTTTCTAAATGCTTTACAACATACCATTCGGAAATTCCTTTCCTGTTTTTTTCTTTCTCTTTCAAAGCAAATTAACGCTTAAATTAAATTATTTACACAGTTTTCTATTTTCTTTGGTAAAATATAATATAATCTATATATACAAATATAAAATATATGTGTTCACATAATATATAATTAAATATATACACATAAAATATATTACTGACAGTTGTTTACAAAATTCATTTATAGGAACTTGTTTTAATATGATAAATTTACATTTGTTTCATACTTATAACATGTAGTTCATATAACAAACTATAAAACTATTCATTAAAATTTTCTATAAAATTATCACCCTTCTTGATAATACCTATTATATAGTGTATTGACTTTCTCATTGTATTAATTTTCTTATCTATTTAGAAGAAGTTTAAGAAAAGTCCTTCATCATTTCATTGTTAAAAAATTATTAGACATTTATTATCAAATATAATGTTAAAATTATCAAATTATATTCTAATTTTCATTGTTTATAACAAGAAAATCTCACCAGAGAACTAGACTATATAAAAATGTGAAATTATAAAGCTCAAATATAAAATTACTGTGACATAAATAACAGTGTATGAATTTTATGTAAAATATAAAGTTGATTTATGTTGGTATGTAACCAAAAACACTAATGCAAAAGGTCTGATGCAGACAGTAATATAGGTTGGAATTGATAATAGTGTCACCTGTAATACTTTAGGCTACATAATATAAAGTGTAATTATGTACGTTATATGTGCCTTCATTACAAATATATTACTTGAATTAACATGTTTTTTGTTGCTTTTTTGTTGATTATACTTCTAAATCCTTGAGGCCTTATCTATTAATATGGGTTTAATACTTATATATTCATTAAGCCCTGGAGGGGTATTAGATCTTAACAATAATTGCCATCTCATTTCTTTCTGCAACAAAACATTTTTAATATTACCCCCCCTGGTGTCCTTTTTAACTGTTTCCACAATTCCAAACTTAAAATCTGTGAAACTTTCACATTCCAAAGAATGTTTAAACAAGGCGTTGGTCTCCTTTCTCCTTTTAATATCGTGGGTATGTTCGTAAATTCTCTCTGAGAGTCCTCTCAGTCTTACCCACGTAAAACGAGTCACATTTGGAACAAGTAGCCAAATATACCAACATCCTGCTCCTGCAGTTACCTTTGCTAAATGTTATCTTACTTTTTAAACTATTCTGGAGTGTGATTTCTACCAATGAATTAATATATGCACACTGCCTGCATCTACCACATTTTGTGGTGCCTTTCTTTTGGTCATTATTGTTTACCTCGGCCTCGAAGATTCTTTTAAAGTTTTTAGCAGTTTTATATGTAAAATTTGGTTTTTTTCCCACCACTTCATAAATGTCTTTGTTAGTTTTAAAAATACTCCAATTATTTCTTATGATCCCAGTAAAACAATCTGAGAAGCCATTATATTCAACAATGCACGCATTATTGTAATCTATCTTTTCATCAGTGTTCGTATTATTGGGGATAAATCTTTCACCTAATAATGGTTTGAATTTTATACCCCATCCCTGATATACTTCTGTTAAAATGTCACCTACAAATTGTGTCGGATATCCCCTTTCTATAAATTTTTCCAATAGAAATGAAAACTCTTTCTCCAAGTCTTGTTTTTGGGAAGTCATTCGTGCAATCCTTACAGCTTGACCCTTTACTATACTCTTCTTTTGATGTAAAGGGTGTTGGCTGTTGAATTGCAAGTAACTATTACACCACGTTTCCTTTCGAAAAATGTTAGATTTAAAACCACTGGTTGTCTTACTTAGGGTGATATCCAGGTAGTTTATATTTTGTTGTTTAATCTCATGGGTGAAGGATAAGAAAGTAGTGGTTTGATTTATATAAGACATAAAGTCTTTTAAGTCTTCAGAGGTATCCTCTTCCCATAATAAAAAGATATCATCTAAAAACCTCAGATATATCTTTATATTTTTCATATATGGGCTTTGAAAAATATTTTCTTCCTCCCATCCGAGAAGTACCATATTTGCATATATGGGGGCACATGCTGCCCCCATAGCTACTCCAGTAACTTGTTTATAGTATTCTCCTTGAAACGTTATAAAATTATTGTCGAGGACCATTTCTGTCAACTCTATTAGTAATTTTCTATTGTCATCTGTTGTATTGTAGTATTTATACACACTGTTCTCAAAATATTCAAACCCTTCGTTTCTAGGAATACAAGTAAATAAATCTTTCACGTCTATTGTCACTAATTTTATTGTTTCTGACCATAGGTTGTTGGTAATTTTTCCTAAAAAATCCCATGAATCTCGTACCAAATGACTTTGATTTTTCACAATTTCTTTCAAATGGTAATCAATATAAACTGCTAGGGGTTGGGTTTTTGATCTTTTTGCTGACACTATAGGACGAAAGGGAGGTTTGAAAATGTTCTTATGTATCTTGGGTATTGCAAAGATATGTGGTATGTGAGGATATGTCTGCTTTAAAAAATTATATGTTTCCTTCCCAATTCTAGTATCTATTAGATATTCTTCCAACCAACTATCAATTCTGCCATAGGCAATTTGTATTTCATTATACGATACTGTGGTGTAGGTCTTTTCATCCATTAATAATTCTGTTAGTATATTGTTATAAACTTCTTGACTAAAAATGACCATTCCACCACCCTTGTCAGGTTGCATAAACCTCAAGTTTGTATCTTTTATTAAATTTTTCATCAATGTTGTTTCTTTTTCATTTAAATTCATATTTTTATGCAACCTTTTGGATTTTTCATAGGTATCGTAAATATCGTTGGTTACTATAGCTTCAAAGGTCCCTATCAAAGGATGTAATGGGGGATTGTAAATACTACTTCTACTAGGACCTTGGCCACAACTTGGGTGTTCATTTTGTAATATATTCCCAGATTGTTTCTGTTTACACATTAATTTCAAATTGAGTTTTCGTAAAAATATTTTTAACTCCAATAAAATATTGGCTAAATCCCCACATGTTGTTTTAACAAATTTAAACCCCTTTGAAAATAAATCGAAGTGTAATTTTTCCACTTTCAGATTTGTGTAATTATGAATTTTGAATCCTTTGTATACCTGTGTTATATCATTCTCTTCAATATATATCCCTTCTATCTCCCTCTCCTCCCTCTGGTTCTCCATGCTGGTTCTCCCCCTTCCCTCTCCTCTACAAAACCCTGTGGACCAGGATCCGAGGGGTTCCGTTGCTTGTTTGCTAGCCTTTCCGACCTTCGTGGTCCTAAAAAAGCTTCAATGTCCTCTTGAAATGTATCTAATTCATCCAGGTGACCGTTTCTTGTTTCAAACCTTTCCTGGATTTCTACCCTCCTGTTTCTTCCTACTTCTTTATAATGACCATTTGTAACCTTATGTCCATTTTTTTCTTTTTGATTAGTTTTACTTTTTTGAAAGGGGAGTGGGTAACTGTTACCTTTCTTATATTGTTCTCTATCTCTGGTCAATTTTCCTTGTTTTCTCAAATACACTTTCTCTATTTTTTCTTCCACTCTCTTTAAAATTTTCATATACAAATTTTCATAGTCTTCAAACAATAAGTCCCTAACAATACTACTCTGACATTCATTTACTTCTTCAAGTAATTTTTTAAGCTTTACTTCATTATATTTCATCAATTTAGACATCAATGCAAAACCACAATCGTCAAAAAAAGTTTGCATGTCATTTATCACATTCTCAGTATAGTGAATCCCGAAGGGGTATTTATAAAATCTAAGTCCCTGTGGGACTATTTTGTATGTCAAACATTTGTGCAAATAATCATTGTCAATTTGTAAACATTTATATTTGTGCAGTATTTTTTCAAAATAAAACAATTTGTCCCTTAGGGTCATTTCCCGTTCAATGTCTTTATTGCCTGGACATTCACCGTTATGAACATTAACATTTGTTGTTCCATCGAATGAAAATACTTTCTCTAAAATGTTCTTATAACTGTCTTTACTACATCCGCCATTAACCATCCGGCGGGTTTTGGTAGTGTTTTCTACCATGTTAGTAGAACTATGCGAGCTGAATGGAACAGTACCTTTTTGTAGATGTTTAGTTTTGTCGCCTCTACCGGTTGTGTTTCCTTCCACTTGGTTGTCTTCCACGATGTTAACCTGGATATGTGCTCGACTAGGTTCCCCTTCAAACGATTGCCCATGATTTCGCGCTTCTGGTCCTGCCCCGGTCTTCTTACCACCATAACTCCGAACCTCAGAGCGTGGAGATGACGTTAAAGGCTGCGCTACTTGATGACCATCGATGCCTGTGTTTTTCCTTCTCACGGTTGCCGGTTCATCTTGTGAAAAAAGTTCTATCAGTTTAGTGAGATCTCCTCGTAGTGTTGAGATCTCTTCTCTCAAACGGGAAACTTCCCTTTGAGTGTCCAAAATGTTTCCGCTTTGGTTAAACGGAATGTCCAGACCTACCATTGTAGAGTCATTCAAAGTTTGTTCCATTTTTCAGACGCAAAAATTTTATAACGAAAAAAGATTATAAATCCCAGGAACTGTGCAATTTCAATAAGAAAGTTAGGTCACGTCTCACACGGAAGATATATACCAACACTCGAAAATTGTATAGAAATCCAACAGACCATAAAAATAAACTCCGCATGTACAGACCACAATCTTCTTTAATAACCAAAGATAAAATTCAGTAAATTCAGCGCTATCGTCTGCTGCAAGCAGACTTCATCAGAATAATAAATACACAGTTCCTCTCCTTTTTATATTCTTGTGTTAAAACAATTTGCTACATAATTACAATTGATAATTAATTAAATCTGTTGATTGAAACAATTATACCACTAATATTCCGTAAATGCTTTACTTCCTTGTATGGTCATGCCACAAAAGGCAGGAAGTGTATGTAAACATAAGTCCTTAAAAATGCATGCTTTTCTAAATGCTTTACAACATACCATTCGGAAATTCCTTTCCTGTTTTTTTCTTTCTCTTTCAAAGCAAATTAACGCTTAAATTAAATTATTTACACAGTTTTCTATTTTCTTTGGTAAAATATAATATAATCTATATATACAAATATAAAATATATGTGTTCACATAATATATAATTAAATATATACACATAAAATATATTACTGACAGTTGTTTACAAAATTCATTTATAGGAACTTGTTTTAATATGATAAATTTACATTTGTTTCATACTTATAACATGTAGTTCATATAACAAACTATAAAACTATTCATTAAAATTTTCTATAAAATTATCACCCTTCTTGATAATACCTATTATATAGTGTATTGACTTTCTCATTGTATTAATTTTCTTATCTATTTAGAAGAAGTTTAAGAAAAGTCCTTCATCATTTCATTGTTAAAAAATTATTATTAGACATTTATTATCAAATATAATGTTAAAATTATCAAATTATATTCTAATTTTCATTGTTTATAACAAGAAAATCTCACCAGAGAACTAGACTATATAAAAAAATGTGAAATTATAAAGCTCAAATATAAAATTACTGTGACATAAATAACAGTGTATGAATTTTATGTAAAATATAAAGTTGATTTATGTTGGTATGTAACCAAAAACACTAATGCAAAAGGTCTGATGCAGACAGTAATATAGGTTGGAATTGATAATAGTGTCACCTGTAATACTTTAGGCTACATAATATAAAGTGTAATTATGTACGTTATATGTGCCTTCATTACAAATATATTACTTGAATTAACATGTTTTTTGTTGCTTTTTTGTTGATTATACTTCTAAATCCTTGAGGCCTTATCTATTAATATGGGTTTAATACTTATATATTCATTAAGCCCTGGAGGGGTATTAGATCTTAACAATAATTGCCATCTCATTTCTTTCTGCAACAAAACATTTTTAATATTACCCCCCCTGGTGTCCTTTTTAACTGTTTCCACAATTCCAAACTTAAAATCTGTGAAACTTTCACATTCCAAAGAATGTTTAAACAAGGCGTTGGTCTCCTTTCTCCTTTTAATATCGTGGGTATGTTCGTAAATTCTCTCTCTGAGAGTCCTCTCAGTCTTACCCACGTAAAACGAGTCACATTTGGAACAAGTAGCCAAATATACCAACATCCTGCTCCTGCAGTTACCTTTGCTAAATGTTATCTTACTTTTTAAACTATTCTGGAGTGTGATTTCTACCAATGAATTAATATATGCACACTGCCTGCATCTACCACATTTTGTGGTGCCTTTCTTTTGGTCATTATTGTTTACCTCGGCCTCGAAGATTCTTTTAAAGTTTTTAGCAGTTTTATATGTAAAATTTGGTTTTTTTCCCACCACTTCATAAATGTCTTTGTTAGTTTTAAAAATACTCCAATTATTTCTTATGATCCCAGTAAAACAATCTGAGAAGCCATTATATTCAACAATGCACGCATTATTGTAATCTATCTTTTCATCAGTGTTCGTATTATTGGGGATAAATCTTTTTCAAAGCCCATATATGAAAAATATAAAGATATATCTGAGGTTTTTAGATGATATCTTTTTATTATGGGAAGAGGATACCTCTGAAGACTTAAAAGACTTTATGTCTTATATAAATCAAACCACTACTTTCTTATCCTTCACCCATGAGATTAAACAACAAAATATAAACTACCTGGATATCACCCTAAGTAAGACAACCAGTGGTTTTAAATCTAACATTTTTCGAAAGGAAACGTGGTGTAATAGTTACTTGCAATTCAACAGCCAACACCCTTTACATCAAAAGAAGAGTATAGTAAAGGGTCAAGCTGTAAGGATTGCACGAATGACTTCCCAAAAACAAGACTTGGAGAAAGAGTTTTCATTTCTATTGGAAAAATTTATAGAAAGGGGATATCCGACACAATTTGTAGGTGACATTTTAACAGAAGTATATCAGGGATGGGGTATAAAATTCAAACCATTATTAGGTGAAAGATTTATCCCCAATAATACGAACACTGATGAAAAGATAGATTACAATAATGCGTGCATTGTTGAATATAATGGCTTCTCAGATTGTTTTACTGGGATCATAAGAAATAATTGGAGTATTTTTAAAACTAACAAAGACATTTATGAAGTGGTGGGAAAAAACCAAATTTTACATATAAAACTGCTAAAAACTTTAAAAGAATCTTCGAGGCCGAGGTAAACAATAATGACCAAAAGAAAGGCACCACAAAATGTGGTAGATGCAGGCAGTGTGCATATATTAATTCATTGGTAGAAATCACACTCCAGAATAGTTTAAAAAGTAAGATAACATTTAGCAAAGGTAACTGCAGGAGCAGGATGTTGGTATATTTGGCTACTTGTTCCAAATGTGACTCGTTTTACGTGGGTAAGACTGAGAGGACTCTCAGAGAGAGAATTTACGAACATACCCACGATATTAAAAGGAGAAAGGAGACCAACGCCTTGTTTAAACATTCTTTGGAATGTGAAAGTTTCACAGATTTTAAGTTTGGAATTGTGGAAACAGTTAAAAGGACACCAGGGGGTAATATTAAAAATGTTTTGTTGCAGAAAGAAATGAGATGGCAATTATTGTTAAGATCTAATACCCTCCAGGGCTTAATGAATATATAAGTATTAAACCCATATTAATAGATAAGGCCTCAAGGATTTAGAAGTATAATCAACAAAAAAGCAACAAAAAACATGTTAATTCAAGTAATATATTTGTAATGAAGGCACATATAATGTACATAATTACACTTTATATTATGTAGCCTAAAGTATTACAGGTGACACTATTATCAATTCCAACCTATATTACTGTCTGCATCAGACCTTTTGCATTAGTGTTTTGGTTACATACCAACATAAATCAACTTTATATTTTACATAAAATTCATACACTGTTATTTATGTCACAGTAATTTTATATTTGAGCTTTATAATTTCACATTTTTTTATATAGTCTAGTTCTCTGGTGAGATTTTCTTGTTATAAACAATGAAAATTAGAATATAATTTGATAATTTTAACATTATATTTGATAATAAATGTCTAATAATTTTTTAACAATGAAATGATGAAGGACTTTTCTTAAACTTCTTCTAAATAGATAAGAAAATTAATACAATGAGAAAGTCAATACACTATATAATAGGTATTATCAAGAAGGGTGATAATTTTATAGAAAATTTTAATGAATAGTTTTATAGTTTGTTATATGAACTACATGTTATAAGTATGAAACAAATGTAAATTTATCATATTAAAACAAGTTCCTATAAATGAATTTTGTAAACAACTGTCAGTAATATATTTTATGTGTATATATTTAATTATATATTATGTGAACACATATATTTTATATTTGTATATATAGATTATATTATATTTTACCAAAGAAAATAGAAAACTGTGTAAATAATTTAATTTAAGCGTTAATTTGCTTTGAAAGAGAAAGAAAAAAACAGGAAAGGAATTTCCGAATGGTATGTTGTAAAGCATTTAGAAAAGCATGCATTTTTAAGGACTTATGTTTACATACACTTCCTGCCTTTTGTGGCATGACCATACAAGGAAGTAAAGCATTTACGGAATATTAGTGGTATAATTGTTTCAATCAACAGATTTAATTAATTATCAATTGTAATTATGTAGCAAATTGTTTTAACACAAGAATATAAAAAGGAGAGGAACTGTGTATTTATTATTCTGATGAAGTCTGCTTGCAGCAGACGATAGCGCTGAATTTACTGAATTTTATCTTTGGTTATTAAAGAAGATTGTGGTCTGTACATGCGGAGTTTATTTTTATGGTCTGTTGGATTTCTATACAATTTTCGAAAATTGCTAAGTTTGCTACTAATTCATTCTCCTTTACCCATCAATGTATATCTCTGCATAACCTTAGCTGGCTGGAACTCCCCTTCTCCTACATTCATCCTATAACAATACATACGATCATGCACAAACCATTAGGCTGCCCATGTCTTTATCCTTTAATTAACATATATTTCCCTAAAAGAACTCTCAGATCAGTAGACAAACAACTTCTCATCATAAACAAACCAAATAAATCCCCTGGACAAAGCCTAGACTCATATTCAGTAGCAAAAAAAAAAAAAGGAACTCCTTACCTCTAACCACCAAAACTGTCTCTAACCTTGTCACCTTTAAATGCTCCCTATAAGAATACTTCACAAAATTATAGACCTGTTCTTGTGCCAATCTTGGCTGACCTTACTCTATACTTCACTCACCCCCTTCAACCTAAGTCATACCTCACAACCCTCTCCAATCACCTACTCCACGCCTTTCTTTTGTTTTTCTCACTACCTTACCATATCCATCTTCCCTAGGCAGACCTTTCCTCTACCTCTTTCTCTTTCCTCACCTCAGCTACCTGAAGACACGCTACCCTGCACTCTTCTTATAATCTCCTTCTCTCCATCCTTACTTCCTTCTATAACCATAATGTAAACACCATCTCCCATAGTACGACATCACTCAACTTCCCATCACCGTCTCTAATCATGTAATCTCTAATATCTCTTTTAAATATCTTATTAGAATTGTCTCGGGTCTCATTTATCGCATACTGATATATTTAACAAATAATATGACTAATGAATTTTTCCTGACATATTTTCCCCAAATCATATTATTGTTTTTAATTACATTTTACTATGAAACATATGTTCTAAGTTTTTTTCATTACAACATTTTTCACTGCTGTGTTTTATAGTGTAAAATGATATTTTGTCATTTGAAATATCTGTAATTGTTTCTTGAAAGATTGTGATTGTGGAGCTTTTCTCCCCAGACCTTTTGCTCTTCACTTGAAGGGGGGGGGGGGGGCACTGGTTCACAATACTGGCCCAGGGTGCAGGTTGAACAAGCTATGCTTCTGCACACAGATTACAGGGGATGATAACATTCTTCAGTCAGAAAATATTTAGTCTACAGAAAAAGGAATCATTTATATAACAGAGAACATAGAAAAAGAGGCAATGGGCAGGCAAAAAAGGAATAAATCAAAACAGAGATTGGAAGGACTGAAGAACATTGCCATAAGAAAAAAAGAAGAGAAAGAACAAAGTTGACATCCTGGCTCAAGCTGTGGATGTACAGTGACAATTGAATGAGAATTGTATGGTTGCATTTGTAATAAGCCAAGAAAACAGTGAGATTAATAAGACTAATGGTAACGAAGACCATTCCTTTGCAATAACTGATAGAACAGATATTATTGAATTAGAAGTGGGATATTCTTCAGATCTGGTCAGCAATGATATATTAGTAATTGGATTTGTTGGCACAAATTATCTCATCTGTAAGGAATCTCTGATTGTTTAATAGGGAACTTACAGCCCTCTTAGATAGTATAGCATAGTATAGCTTGTACAGATGTAAGGATGTATTTTTCACAAATCACATACACAAAGGAGGGTCAGCTCAGCATGAATGAGACCATTTGGGGGTAGATACCTACATGAAATAAATCGCCATTTTTAAAACGTGGAAATGTGTAGAGCAGTCAAGCCTAATTATGGGCACATGTGTGTTTAGAAAGGAAGACCTTCACTTGTCAAGACAGAAGAAGAGAACTTTTGCTCAAATATATGTCAATATTTGACTAACACAAGACAGGATTTTTGCCAGGTCAGAAATCTAACAGTTCACATATAGCAACATTTGCGGTATCATGGATGGTTGTTAATGCTAGGAGCATTAGTATTATTTTTTATTGGAAAATGTGTTACATTCACACATAATTGATATTGTTGCTGTTTGTGAAGCATGGTTAAAGAACACCGACTGGAAACCAGATCTGTCAGGGTATAAATATTTTTACGGTAACAGACATTCTAACAAAAAATCAAGTAAAGTGTTATGACAGGGATTAAAGATTATTATGAGACCTGTGATTATTACATGTCCAGTGATGACACCAATACTGTAAATGATGTAATTGTGACAATAAAGATAAACCTGGAAAATAGAACAATTGTTGAAGTGTATATACCACCAAAGTCAAGTGCTGATGACCTAGAGGAATTCATACATTTCTTGCATGAAGCACAGGAGTAAAATAATAGTAGCTCGGGACTTAAATTTATCAGAAACAGACTGGAATAATATTGATTCAACAACATTATTAAGGAAATTATTTGCAATGTGTGTTCCTGAACAACAATTACTTCAGATTGTAAACAAAGTATGCCAGGGAATGGAACATACTGAACATAGTTTTTTACTAAGGAAATGACTTACTCATGTCAAGTTTTACAACCAATGATGTGCAGTAATCATGGGGTTATGAAGCTTAAATTGTTACTAGATAATTCTGCCAAAGGGAAATCTGAACCAATGCACAAAAGAGTAATAACAAACTATATGGAAGCAAAACAGTCATACTAATTGGAGTGATGTGTTCAGTGGAAAAACTACAGAAACAATTGGAGAGGTGAAATTCTAGGTTACAGTCAGGTTGTCCCACAAGGCTCTGTCCTAGGCCTATACTTGTTTAGGTTGTATCTTTCAGATCTATCTTTTTCATCTGTTTGTATGCAGATGACTTGAAAATGAGTAAACTGATTCCATGTGTTGCATATAGGGCATGTCTGCAAAAGAGCTTGACAAAAGTGACCATTTAGACACAGGAGAATTATACATTGATAAATATGTCAGCAGCAACTAAGCATATGAGATTTGGGAGAGATAGTTTGAAAGGTGAATATTTAATACAGCATGCAGAGACTGAAACTGTAGATTCATTTATATAGGTAAACCAGCTTTGAGTTTTTCCATTTATTATCAACTAATTGGTTAATGATAGTGGTAGAACTGCAGGATGTATAAATATATATATATATATATATATATATATATATATATATATATATATATATATATAAAATGTCCCTGTAATTCTCCTGGATAATTCCTTTCTCCTAGTACTTCACAACTCTCTTCAACACCTTTAAACAGCTAATGCTTATCTCCCATGTTTTGAACTGATTGGTTTGCTTTCTGACAGATTTCTAATTATTCATTTATCAATATCTCTGTATTAAGCTATGCTCTATGTTTGTTACTTAAATAACTTTGTTAGTTGCTTTTTTGTTAACATATGTTTTTCATGTCTACTTGTTTTCTTAACTAGTTGTAACTGTTACTAGAGCTTTTCTTACTGGGTCTCCGCTGAAAACGGACTTCTGGCCCAGTCGGACACTACCCATTTAAATAAATAAAACAAATAAAGCTAGGAAATTGGAAATGATGAAATCATTATTTGTAAGTTACATTAGACCCAAACTAAAGTATGGAATAACAATATGGAAACCTTATAAAAAAACAACCAAGAGTAAACTGGAACAAGAGCAGAAGAAATACACCAAAATCATCCATGGATGTGACAATTTAAGTTATTATGAAAGAATGAAATATCTGAACTTGTACAGTATCGCATACAGATATTTAAGGGGAGACATTATTTATGCATATATATGATGGAAAATCATATATATATATATATATATATATATATATATATATATATATATATATATAAAACGGAACAATAAGCCCACAAAGTAAGGATTAGCGGGTGGAGCGGGAAGTATCTCATCACTTTCCCCTTGAAGATACTCTGGAGCTTTCGGTAAGAAACTAATACAAATGTTCAGTTGAAGTTGCACAGCAAGGGAAGGAACAGGAAATGGTGGCAACTCTAACACGGTCAATGTTGTGGGGTGATAGGCCAGTGAGTTTCCATATGACAGAGCAGTGTATGACGCAGGATACAGCTGAGGAGAATATGCTACAGGAAGATGTTCTGGAACTTTCTGTAGAATGGCCTCAGGAAACAGAGAATAAAGAATGTGTCCCCAGCTTAGAAGAAAATGATTTAAGGGAAGAGATGCTTGACTTAATATAGATCAATAGACATATTAAAATCGATGAAAGAAATAGATTAAGAAACTCAATAAGCCCCGAAATGTTAGAAGAGTGATAAAACAAATGAAGCAGTAATTAAGACTATTAACAGAAATTCAAGTGATGTTATGGAAGTAAACAGGATATATTACTGTGTAGTTAAATTAATAACAGATAAAGTCTTACTACAAAAACACAGAGCAATAAGGGAAAAAATCAAATGCTATCATGGAAGATTCAAACAGAGAAAACTATAATTAAAACAAGAAATGTCACTGTTAGATGAGTAAAGAAGAGGGAACAAATCAATGAAACTACTTAGACTGACATGATAAAAGTAATGTGCAGTATAAAAACAAACACGGATCTATCGTACACTATTGCAAATAACAAACTAAAGATATTAGCACAGGCAGAAAAACATGGAATATATGAAGATAACTATAAAGGAAAAGTACAAAATAAGTAATTAATTTATGATACAAGAAAAGTTTTATAGAGAACTGGAAATAAAGCAAAAGCAATACAAACACCACCAAAAAATGAAGAAACAGGCACATTTTGGAGAAATATCTATGAAGATTATGTAGAAGATAACAAATATGCTAAATGGATAGAAGAAGTAAAAGAAACAGGAAGAATGTCAAATGTACAGGATATGGAACAGGATGAATTAAAGGGCATAGAAATTGTAAAAAAAAAAATTAAAAACGCTCCTAATTGTAAAACCCCAAGCATAGATGCAGCAACTAACTTTTAGCTAAAAGTATTAACATCTTCATGCTATATTTAGCCCTGAGTAAGAACTACTTATATGCGCATCCCGAACAGACACCAACCTGGTTAACAACAGAAAACTTGCCTTCCAGTGATGTATAAACTATATACTAGAACTGATATCAACAGACTTTATAGTCATTTAGAAAGCTCAATCATAGCAAGAGAACAAAAGAGTAACAAAAAAGTCATATGGAAAAGAATCATTTGTTGTTAAAGTCATACTGGAGAATTATAAAAAGGAGAAGGCTCTTAGGTATGGCATGGATAGATTACAAAAAGAATTTAACAGGATCCCACATCCATTGATAAAGGATTGCTTACAGATGTATAAGATATACATTGATCAATTACGTTACAGTGACCATGAAACAGTGGCAAACCACTGTGCAATTAAGCCATGATACAGGACAAATTATTATTCCAGGGATAAATGTTCAAAGGGGATATTCCACAGTCACTCTTTGTCATCACTATTCTTTTGCCTTGACCTTAACCCATTAAGCTGCCTACTTAACAGATTAGGTCATGGTTAGAATTTGGCTCTCAGAAAACAACAAAGTGTAAAGACTTATCTTCTTTTTGTGATTGTTCTAAAACTGAATAGTTCATCAGATGAAGAGCTGCAAGTACAACTGCAAGCAGTTAAAACTTCCTCAGATGATATAAGAATGTCAGTTGGTCTTGATAAGTGTGAAAAAGTAACATTTAAAGTAGGAAAGCTGCAGCACCAAGAAAATATCAGTCTGTGAAAGGAATGTGATTGAAAGGAACTTAAGCAGAAGGGGGTGCATAAATATTTGGGAATTGATGAAGGGTCAACAATGAAACATGAACAAATGTGAACAAAGCTCAGGAATATTTTAGAAGACTAAAATTAATAGTGAAACAGCCCTGACATCCCAAGCTATGAACCAATTTGCTCTTCATGTTCTTACAGTTTTGGGGTGACTGACTGGCCACAAAAGGTATTGGATCAGTTGGACAGGAAAACAAGAAAAATGCTTCATGCTTTCAAATGATATATAAAAATCAGTTCATACCAAGATTATATATTCCTCATTCTGATGGAGGTATGGGCGCTCTTGAAACAGATTACATGTATAGGTCTTCTGCAGTTGTAGGACTGTATACATCTGCTAACTTCACCAGATCTGAACATAGTCAAAGTTTTAAAACATGAAGAAAAAAAGGCTATATTGATGTCCCTGCTTAGTTTAGTACAAATGTATAAGTGTCAAGCAGGAATGGCAATCAAACCAGAAGTAGACAAAAATCAGCAACAACTGAATGTGCCAAAAACAACAGAAAGAATATATAGAGAAGGATCAGATGTAAAGACAAGAAACATGGAAAAGGCATAAATATAGTTGCAAGTACAGAAAATTCCTGGAACAACTTCATGTTGATCAGGACCTGACGCAGGAATGGTTAAGGACAGGTGAAGTTAAACCAAAAGATGAAAGGTTAATATTTGCAGCCCATGATAGTGGACTACATATATGTTGGTTTACAAAGCCCATTGAACATGTGGGAGAAATAGACAAATGCAGGTTCTGTAAAACAGAACTGGAAACAGTTGCACATCCTGTTGCTGAGTGTGATACACTAACGGCCATCTGCCGTTAGTGTGATACACTAACGGCAGATGGCCTGTATACTGAAAGGCATAATGATGTGGCAAGACTGTTGCACTGCGGATTGTGCAAACATTAAAATACTGAAGTAGCAGAGAAGCATTGGAAACATGAGATCACCCATTACCAACTGTTCCAAAAATAGATGCGAGAAAAACAAATAGTTCATAAAAGAAGACAAAAATAGCATTCATAATTGAAATTGTTACACCCACTGATTACAGTGTCTTACGTACAGAGAGACACAAAGTCATAAAATACCAGCATCGGTAGCAGAAATGAGGGCAATGTGGAAGAACCCAGACAGTTCCAATAGTAGTAAGAGCAATGGGTTTCAAAAAGGAATTTGCAGTCCTATTTAGATATGCTACCGATATATGTAACTACGTATAAATTGCAAAAGGAGTCGATTCTGGGCACATTGTGCGTGCTGCAAAGAGCATTTTTAGCTAACATCGAAGACTGAAACAATAATAATTTCATGAACTTTAATCATACTTTGACTTAGGAATGGGGTCCATTCATATCATGGTATTAGAAACCCAAAAGACTTGAAGAAATTTAACCAGGAGTACATAGGGCATTTAGAGACAACAACCTCTGGGAATGTTTGGGATTATCAAAAAAGTAGCAGAGAATCATCAGAAAATCTATGCAGAAGATTATACAGGAAAACAACTCTTCTAATTGGTTCTCTGAGAAAGTAGCTGATGCTTGGAATAGACTACCTAAATTACATTAAAACAAGCATTAGTTTAGATATTTTTAAGAACAACCTAGACACATTATGGGAATAACTATTTTGGTGTATTGACAGGCTGGAATGACATTATTGTCCTTACCTGAACTATTTGTATGTATGTATGCACGTGTGCATGTATTTATGATCAGTACTGAGGATTTGGGAATGATTATCTCTTTGGACCTTGATGACACTCCTTTGGCAACTAGTTGGGTTTAGTAAAGGACTTCCTGACAACCACTGCCACATGATGGTCAAAAGAGAGAGGGAGAGGGCCATAAGCCAAAGCACCTAGCTCCCTGTCTCCTTGACTATATATATGTTTTGTAGTAGTAAGCTGTCTATACAGTATAATGAGGGGAGAATTAATAACTTTAGAAAGGTACAAAGTTTACAGAATGCTAGTTTAATAGTTCCATACCCCTGAGGAAAATGTACATTAAAGTCATATCTTTTAATGATTGTTGGAGGTTGCATACTGAAATGATGTGGACTTGGAGCCCAATGCACTTGTAATGCAATGCTCAGCATACTTGACACAGTCTCAAAGTAAACTCATCTGTCATGATTCATTCATATGTTTGAGAATATTCTAAACCTGTTTCGGCCTCTTTTTGTAAAACAAAGAAATCAGTTTAGCAGTTACTTGACACAGTTATTCTTCTGCACCAACACTACTAGAATTGTGCTGTCTGCCAGTTTGGAACCTGCCATGCATAATTAGTATTTTTGTGAAATACTGCATTTTGCTTAGAATACAAATATGCATAAAAATGCAGTTCATCCTAACCAACCTTACATTCTCAACAATGTAACAAATCAATATTACAATATAAGAGTTAAGAACAGCACTTTGAATCCTAAAGTCAAAAGACATTTTTTTCAGTCCATTGACATCATAATCACCTAACGCATTCTATTTTAGTGACATCATAATCATCTGAAGCCTTCTACTGCATTCTTTGCTTTAGTAGTAGGTTTGTTTGTTTACCAGTGACTGAAATCAGCAGCATCTTAGTAGGTTTCGTGGCTTGCAAGCTTAATTCTGTTTCCAGTGACCAAAATCTTGGATTTTAAGAAAAGCAATGGCGGAATATGATCTCACAAGAAAGGTTTCTCACTTTCTTAACCGGCATATGATTTTTACACTGCTGGAGTTTTTATCAGACAAACAGGTAAAGCAGAAGGGTGACGATTTTTTGGGCAAATTATTCTAGGAGAAGTCAAAGACCACAGTGTGCTTTAATTATTAACTGTATGTGTCAGTGGATACTGGACAATTTGCCTGCTTTTTTCTGTTGTTTGTAGCATGGAGATAGATTCTAAATGTGTTTTGTAAATATGGACAACATTAAAATGTCTACCAGCTGTTTAACTGGCACTAATATGTTTAATTAGCTTGTGCTGTGGGGGATATAGGAGTTCCAGAAATCTTACAACTAAAACAAATAACCAATAAACTTTGATCTAATTAAGGATAACCAGCTTTGCAGATGAAATCTAAAAAGTATAGGAACTCTGATGTGAACAAATATGAAAAAAGCCTTAAGAAAAACATGACTAGATAAGACAGATATATTTTTAGACATAATAAAGTAGATATAGTTTTTGAGATACAAACATTCAACTTATGGTTTAAGCTTCTGAAAACTAATGTTGCTTATTTAGAGATTTCAGTTCAAATACTGCTAGAATGAAGTACAGGCACTTGATTGTTATTCTAGAAACTGTGTAGAGAGAATTTCTGTTCCCTTTTTAATTCTAGCTTTCTCACAAAGGATCAGAGCAGCACACTATTTTGAAGGATTAGGCCAATGATGACAGCTTTGTGAATTTTACAACTTTTAACATATTTGGTTAAAGGCAGTGTTTGATAAATAAAAGGGCATGTGCATTTAATATTATTTGACAATATGTATATGTTAAGTAGCTAAAAATTCCATTTGTATATTTTCATTCTGATTGAAAATATGAAAGGTCAGTTTGTCCTAATTGGCCTAGATGAAGGTAGGGTTAGACTTAAAGTATCTATGTACATTTGTTACAAAAGGCAGGTGTATGATTTTCCTCTAAGCCACAAATGATCTGGAGATAATATACCTAGTCACTGTCTAGGAATTTATGTGTTACATTTTCTTCTAGAGGGGGTGCATTTTTATGATTATCAAAGCGGTTATAGTTTAACTTTTATTCTAGTCTCACCATCTGTCTCATTGACTGTATTCCCTGTCTCCTGGCCCTGAAGTTAGGACTTCTACAACTTGTATTCTTATTGATAGCTGATGGCTGAAGGACATTGGTCTGTCAGAGTTTTAGGTGACTGAAGAGGAAACATCACTGTATTCCTTTAGAATGTGACTGGTTAAATGTGTTCACTATTAAACTTTAGCATTTTTATTCCTATATATCCACTGCAGAGGTTGTTACAGGTATCTGTAGTTGGTCAGCCTTATTTATTTTTGACATGGGACATATTTAGCAGTTTATGCAGTGTCAGGAGGTGTTTTACGGTAGAAGGCTGCCTACCCTGAGTGAGTCATTCTAGATCCAAAACTTGCTTAGATACTAGGCTCCTAAATGGTAACTTATCTAGCTTTAAAAGTTCTTTGCAGCAGACTTTTCAGCTATCTGTTAAACAGGCACAAAGATACATAGGTTCAAAGGTCAAGTTTACAACTCACTGGCTTTCAAGAAGTGTGTTTGTCATAACCCCACATTGATATTGTGTACTTCCCATGTAGATACTAAAGTTGTGTGTTGCTTTTATAATGCCTGAGTATTTTTGTTGATCTGTTCCCTCTTCTGTATTCATCTAACAGTGACACTTCTTGTCTTCAGTGCTTTATAGTTTTCTCTATTCGATGCTTCTGTGATGATGTGAGGTATTGCCAGCTATGCCAGCAGAAGTAGAGCAGTGGATGTGTAACACATATCACTATAACTAGCTGGAGTTTTGTAAAGAATTATATGTCATTTGTATAGCAAACTGATTTGTACAGGTGCTTGTGTTGAAAATGTATTTTTAAAGCTGCTTGTGTTAAAAATGTACCAACAGTGGGTCCTGCTTGTTGCATGTCTTGTATATTCAAATGAGACACTGAGGCTGAATATGCATTCAAGTCATTTAATACACATACATACATCAGGAGCTGTAACTTGTACATATACTTTGTACTTCATATACTTACTGACTCATTACTTTTAACGGGTCCCCTACACTAGACCGACACGCCACAAAGCCGACGCCCAAAAGACCGACACCAGAAGACCGACGACACAGATGATCGACAAGGTGAAATCCCAACAGCCGAAATACTGACAGCCGAAACACCGACATGGGCAATGTGTGAGCACGACTCGGTAAGTGTGTGATAGTGAGGGATTTAGGGTTAGGGTGCGGACAGGTAAGTGTGCGATAGTGAGGGATTTAGGGTTAGGGTGCAGACAGGTAAGTGTGCAATAGTGAGGGATTTAAGGTTAGGGTGCGGGAAAGGTGAGTGTGCGGTAGTGTCAGACTTAGGGTTAGGGTCCGGGTAAGGTAAGTGTGTGATAGTGACGGACATTAGGGTTAGGGTGCAGGTCAGGTAAGTGTGCGATAGTGATGGACTTTAGTTTTAGGGGTGGGTTAAGTGAGTTAGGGTTAGGGTACAGGTAGGGTAAGTGTGCGATAGTGACGGACTTTAGGTTTAGGGGCGCATTAAGTGAGTTAGGGTTAGGGTGCAGGTAGGGTAAGTGTGCGGTAGTGTTGGACCTTAGGGTTAGGGTTTGGGTTAAGGTTAGTGCATATATAGTTGTGTGTAATGTGTAGTTTACGTTTTGTGTGTCGGTGTTATGGTGTTCGGTTTTGTGGGTTTCGGTATTGTGTGTTGGTCTTTTGGTGTCGGTGTTTTGGATGTCGGCTTTGTGGCATGTCGGTGTAGTGTAGGGGATCCCTTTTAACACACACACGTGAATCTCTATTCAAACTTACATTCACACTGACTGACTACACAAAATGGCACTGATTTCATATGTGTTCAGTAACTTATATGCACGTGCTGTCTAGCTACAGTGGCTGACTAGGTTCAGTATACACACTGATCTACATACTCCCTCTTTAATTTTGTTCAACATTGAAAAGTACAAGAACAAAGGCATATATGAGAGCTAGACATTATTTCAACATTTCAACAAAAACATAACTGATTTCAGGTCCAAGTCACTCTGTATTTAGGACTGGGTTTGCAAATTCTACCTGATCTAGTTACATAGAAATTCTGACTGGGTTTAGCAACAGGAACAGTTTCTGGGGATTCATTCAATACTGGAAGATCTGGGTTTACATCAGAGTTCTTTGAAGAAAGCATACTGTCCTTTTTAATTCGAACAGTTGATGAGTCACTCTGGAAATCAGAGTCGCTGACACAGGCAATCTGCTGTGGCACTGGTTCTGAGACAGGTAACACATGTCTATGATTCCTTCTGTAATCCATTCCTTCAGATTGTATGATGTAGGATCTTGGTTCCTCACAAATGTCCTTCATGATTCCTACACGATCACAAACTTTGGATGTCTGCATTCTCACAACTTCTCCTTGTAACATTGGTCGAAGGGATTTACTGGTCTTATAGTACAATTTTTGTGACTGACGTTTTATCAAACGTTGAGCCTTGACAATTCTATTATTCTTTGTGTTTGGTATTAACAGTTGTTTGCTGATTGGAAGAGCTGTTTGTGTTTGTCTGGACATCAGTCTTTGAGCAGGTGAACCAAGTTGTCTCGATGACTGTTTCTGAGATTGAGTAAGTTAAGGAAAACATCGGTACCATCTCTTTTGGATTTCTCCAACAAATACTTTGCACTACAAACTGCATGTCCAGCTAAACCATTGGCTTGTGGATATTCAGGACTACTGGTAATATGAACAAAGTCCCAAGCCTCAGCAAATTTCTTGAACTACTAACTAGTAAACTGTGCACCATTGTCAGACATGACTTTGTGCAGACTACCATGGACAGAAAAATGTCTCTTCAATTTTGTAATGACTGTGCAGGACATCAAATTAGGAAGTAGGTCAATTTCAAACCAATCTGAGTAAGAGTTCACTAACACTAAGTAATGTTGACCATTCCATTCAAAAACATTTCCAGCAACCGTCGACCATGGTAATTTAGGAATTTGGTGTAGCTGAAGTGTTTTTTTTTTGTTGATGTGGTTTGGTGCTGTTGCAAACTGAACATGCTAGAGTTTCCTTCTCTATATCTTTAGACATAGAAGGCCAAAATACAATGCCTCTTGCCCTTCTTTTGGTTGAATCAGTACCTGGGTGACCACAATGCAAAATCTTGATATATTCCTGTCATAGTGCTTTAGAAATTATCACTTTGGACCTTTCATGATAATTCCCTTCCATCATGAGCTCGTCTATGTAAGGAAAATACTGCTGAATGTCAAGTGGTAAACTGGTTTGTTGTGTTGGACATCCTTGACTGATAACATTTTTCATCTTCTGGAGAATTGGGTCTGAAGTTGTATGATTTCTTAGTTCATCAAGCCGTGATGATGAAACATTTCTGACTTCCATGACTTCAAAGTCTGCTGTTTCATTGTCATGCTACTTGTCATTTGTCTGGGTGTGTATGACAAAGCATCAGCAAGGTATACAGTACAAGGTACACCGTACAAGGTACAAGTGTTTGCCCTTTTTGTAAACAATATTGAAATTGTACTTCTGCAATTTTAACATCATGTGTTGCAATCGAGCTGGGGCTGTATATATATATTGGCTTTTTCAAAATTGTCACTAGTGGTTGGTGATCGGTCTCTAATTGGATAGGTCTGCCAAAAATATACTTACTGAACTTCGAACATGCAAACACTACTGCCAAAATTTATTTTCCTATTTGTGCATAATGCATCTCTGAGTTAAAGTTCTTGATGCACAAGCAACAGGCATGCCTTCTTAAAGATGTGCTGCTCCAAGGCCGTACCTTGAAGCATGGCAAGAAAGAGTTACAGGTTTGTGAACATCATAATATCTCAGTGTGGGTAGATTGGCATTTTTCTTCTTCAGAATATCAAATGTTCTTTGGTGTTGTTGCAACCAGGACCAGTTTACATTTTTGCATGCCAACTCACATAATGGTGCAGGAAGCTCACTCAAGGTTGGGATTTACTTTCCTAAACAGTTAACCATACCTAGAAAACATTGTACAGATGTGACATTCTCTGGAACTAGCATTTCAACAATTGTTGTTTGCTTAGAAAGATCTGGTTGGAAGCCAGAACTTGTAAACAAATGTCCGACATAAGTAACTCCTTTCAGTTTGACTTCACATTTCTGAGGATTCAGTTTGAGATTTACTTCATCTACACGGTCTAGAACTTTCCTGAGATTTCTATCATGTTTGTCTTCACCATTGCCTTCAACAATAATGCCGTCTACTGTAACAGCACATGGATAACCAGAAAAAAAATTGTTCCTCCAAAGACTCGATCCCACACAGTTTGTTTTCATCAAGGGAGGTCATACCTGTTAAATTTGGTTGACTTCTTTGAGACAGTCACCAAAGCCATGGACGAAGGGAAGATGGTGCACACCACCTACCTTGACCTGGCCAAAGCCTTTGATACTATTCTCCACTCAGGGATAATAGATAAACTCTCTCAACTAGGCATCAATCTATATGCTACCAGATGGATAGCAAACTGGCTCACTGATAGAACCCATCTAGTCAAAATAGGGGAAGCCACCTCAAGCAGTAGACTCATAATGAGTGGTGTACCCCGGGGATTGGTCTTAGGGCCTCTGTTGTTTGGGATATATTTTTCTGAGGTGCAGGTCAAAACCAGTGGGCCATGGCTAACCAAGTTTGCAGATGACTGCAAGCTGGGTGCTGTTATCAATTCCCCTAGTGATGTGGACGTTCTCCAAGAGGGTCTCACCCAACAAATGACTGGTTGCAGAAACATGTCCTCAAACTGAATGGCAAAAAATGCATCATCATCCTCTTTGGAGAGAGTGATGTCCCCACAAATTATCACAAAAATAACAATGTCCTAAGCATGCAATCAGTTGTGAGGGACTTGGGCACCCAGGTTGATAAAAAACTGACTTTTGACCACCATATTGCCTCCATTGTACAGAAGGCTTTCTACATGGCTTAACCTCATTAGTAAGGGTATCTCATCCAGAGACAAGGAGATCATAACATTCCTGTATTCTTCCCTTATAAGACCCATTATTGAGTACAATGCCCCTTTTGGCATGTACCTCACAAAGCACATGCAGCAGCTAGAGAGAGTACAGGGGTTCCTCACAAGGAAAATCCAGAGCCTCAAACATCTAGCCTGCACAGATAGGTTAAAAGCCCTGTCCCTCTATTCAGTCTTATACAGACTCCTCAGAGGTGACCTCTGTCTTGCATGCAAAGCAATCTCAGACCCCGCCTTGATGGGACTGCTGCATATCCACAAGTCAAGCTCCACTCGTGTAACCTACAAGTGTGACCTCAACCTGGTCTGTGACATCAATAGGACTTGGTGGGACAGATTTGTGTCTCAGAGACTCCCCCTTCTATGGAATAGACTCCATCTCCATGTCAAGCAAAGTACCTCATTAACCCTTTTTAAGCATAACCTGGATAACTGGATGGGGAACAGAAAATACACTACTGGATTCCACCTGTGTCCCTGCTGGACATGGGCATCGGGTGCTGAATGGGTTAAATTCTTGGCTAGACTTGTAAGGGCTCAGGGCCAATAGCCTAGTAAGTCCCTATGATCCTATAAGTCTATATTTGAATATCATCTGAGCTTTTCTTATGAGCTACAACCATGGATACCCATTCAGTCGGGTTTTAATACTGGATTAAGGACACCTAAATTCACCATTTTGTTTAGTACTGCTTTTACTTTACTCTGCATTGGTACTGGAATCTTCTGTGCTGGTCTGACAACTGGACTTACTTCATTCTTTAAGTTCATAGAATTTGTGGCTGGAAGTTTACCAAGTTCATCTTTGATAATATAAGCATATTCACTAAATGTATTCTGTGTAAAACTATCATTGTTATTCAGACTTATATGGTGGACCACTTTCTTAAATGAAATCAGTCCCATTCTCAGACTGTCTTTGAGGCCTAACAGTGACTGCACATATCTTTTGACTACATAAAACTGCAAGTCATAGCTGTTTCCAGCAGAATGGCATGAAAAAAACTACTGCACCATCAGTTTGAATCTCTCTACCACCATAAGCAACTAGTTTTGCAAACTTTGCTAAATCAAGTTTCTTACCAGCTTTTACTTTAGCAAACATTTGTGCTGATATCACATTGCACTTAGATCCAGTGTCTACTTTAAGGTCTACAGGTTTCCCATTAATTTGTACAGTACAAGATATTTCACGCTTTGCTGACAACTGATAATCTACTGTATTAACTGTTTCATCGATCACAGAGACAACATCAACACAGAAAGTTTGTGCATAGCTGTTGTTGTTTGCTACAGTCTCTATCTGATCTACTTGCTTCTTCAGATACTTTCTTTTAATATAAGTTTGCGACACTTTAGACTTGCAAAGTCTTTTGAAATTATTCCACTTTTTACATTTGTGACATTGCTGAACACAAGCTAAACAATTTCCTGTTTAGGTTCGTGACTGCCTCCACAGTTGT
>NC_056731.1:1637954195-1638101703 GCF_019279795.1 Protopterus annectens | reverse complement strand
ACTGTAGTGCAGTGTCAGAGTTGGTATATTTATTTAGCAGTGAGTGTGTTCACCGGTAAAAAAAGAAAAAAGATTTTTTATTTTCCATTTTTTTTCTTATGATCTTTTGATGATTGTACATTTAAGTTTCATCATTTGTGGTTCAGTGTTATGACAATTCATTGAAATGTCACACACACACACACACACACACACAGTGTGCAAACCTAAATAATTACAAATGATTAAGTACTGTTCATCTTGTAAAAAATTGCTATGGCATCATTTTATGTTATCTAGGAAGCATTTTGTAGAGGTTAAATTTGCACTTGGGTTAAGTAGAGGCTAGCTGTATTACTAGGCTATCTTGAGCAGGAAAATATGGCAATATTAAGTTTTGTTTGCTCAATGTTTAGTGTTAAGATTTCCAAACTCAGGGCCTGCTATGGGCCATTTAATAGTTTGACAAGTGATAATCCAGAGTAAAAAACTCTATTATTAAACCAAGTGTCTTAATTTCTTAGAAGGTTTACAGACTTCCAACACTTGTAACGTATAAAAGTAAAGAATTTCACAATCTACTGACCCTATGATAAAAGAAGGACCTCAGAAATGAAGTATTAAACTGAGGTAAGTTTACAAACAGACAGCTATTCCTTGTAATAGCATTGTGTTTAGAAAATCTGATGCTCAAGGGTGCAGCTAAGACTTCATTCTGAACACACTTAAATCTAAGCTAAGATTAAAGCTAAGATGGCAGTGCCTTGTGTGGCAGCAGCTACTTTGGCTCCCAATGTGCATTTTGTGTGGGATTTGTCTATTTGTCATCCCTTTGAGAGTCTGTTTGACTTGGTTGGGTGTGCCGTTGTCTGCGGCCATGGTGTTTTTGCTTGAACTTGTATATTTGTTTTGTTTTTGGAGATAGTTGGGCTGACCATGGCTTTTCAGGCCTTTAGGAGTGCTGTTTGTGCTGAATGCAGGTAGCGGATACCTGAATTTGGCTGCTGGTTTTGGTGTTTGAGTTCTGTTAAGCTGGAGGAACTGGTCTGGGACTTGGAATGTTGCTGGTGTTGAGGATTCAGCTAGCGACATGTGGTTGGTGTGGATGGAGTGGATTGCTGTGGTCACTGTGTCATCTTGGTCAACTGTGGTTGTTTGGGCCTTCAGGTGGTGGTGGTTGTGCTGAATGCAGATAGCAGAAACCGGATTTGTCTATTGATTTTGATGCAAATCCAGATTTTGGTTCTTTTGAGTCAGAGGGGACCAGTCTGGGACTTGAGATTGCTGATGTTTGGGATAGAGCTAGCAATGGTGTGGATGGTGTGGATGGTCAGGATTGCTGCTGTTCCTGTAATCGTCACTGTGGTAGGTCCAGCATGGTTAGTGCAGCTTTTTTGCCTTTGGATGGCTTGCACTCTGTTGTTGTTGTTGTTTATGTGTGTTTGTTTCTGTTTTTATGTTTGCACATGAGTTTAGAGAAACATAATTTTGTTCAGCTGTGCACTGTTACTGTATGGTCTGAATGACAATAAAGTTAACTTTGACTTGATGACTTAAATATGAGAATTAAATCACTATCAATAATCTATACTCAATGGCAAACAACACTAATTGCTTCAATTGACCTTTATATGAGAAAACTAATATCTGTCTAGTAAACTTGTTCTCACATTCTAATCTGTTCAGCTGAGCTAAATTAAATGAGCAAAAAGATCCACAACATTCTATAACTGGTCTATCAGTAGATTTATACAATGTGATCAAACCCTTTTCATCTCTACTAAATATGCTTCACAAGCTGGTTCTTATTAACACAATAACATCTTCCTATTACCCATTTTAGGTGTTCTTCAAATTTTAATCCAGCATCCATCATGATTCCCAGTTGGAATGCTGAGTTTTTTTTTTTTTTTATTTGTTAATCAGGTAAACCCACTAAGCACAAGTTGCCTTTTTTCAAGGCTAATCCAGGACTGCTGTTTGATTAAATGACACTTCCAGTAGGTTGGTTGCACTTTTGATGTTTTATTTATTTATTTATTTACATTTGTTTACCAAGAAATTCCAAATGAGTTGGAAACCCCTTTTCAGAGGAGACAAGGGAGAAAAGCTACAAAAAAGTAGAAATCGGTATACAATATATAGCGACAAATGCACATGCAAATATAAAGTTAAATTGAACACATATGATACACAGACAAAACAAAGCACTGGATAGTGCATGTTCATAAGGTAAGGAACATAATGGAATATTTCACAACAGTAGCCGATATTTTAGAAGCAATTATAAGAGATATATAGCAGCATGTAACATGATAATGCAAATGGCGACTGAGTATTTCACATTCTGGAAAAAAATAAATTTTATTTTCATTTTTTGAGGGATGAAGTTTGTAAAAGAATGCATATTGAATTGAGGCTAAGGGATATAGTACAGTGAAAGGAACTTCAGATGATTAACTATATGCAGAATAGCTTTTAACTAAAAAAGCAATAGCCTATGTGACTACATAGGGAAAAGGAAATTTAGACAGAGAAGAAGCTGTTACAGATGCAGAAGGGTTACCCAAGGGAAGATGTACAGTAACAGATCAAGGTATTCTTGAAATATGATTTTTTGAAAGCTGGGTTTGCTGATCTGTCAGATGAAAGTGGATAGAGAGTTACAGAGTTTGGCAACTTAACTAGAGAAAATGGAGCAATGATGGATGTTATAGGAGGGTGTGCATTTTGTCAAAAGATCTTCAACTGAATGTCCTAGGTCTGTTTTAAGTAGGAACTATAGTTGTTCTGTGCAGAAGTTTAATAACCCTGTCACTGCAGGATTTTGTCTATGCCAAATGCTCAGGTGTCTTCCTGCATCTTAAAAGCATGCCAGTATGTGGATGTATGAGCACTAAATTGACCATAGTGATACATATGGTGTGAGTGTGATGGTATGTATGTGTCCTGCCATGAACTTCCATCCTATCCAGAATTGTTTCTCTGCCTTCTGCCTACAGAATGCTGAAATAAACTCTGTCTCCCCATTATCCTGAATAAGGTAAAGCAGTTATCGGAGAATAACAATTTTGCAGTTTATTGAAATGTTAAACACTTGGTACAGTTACTGTAGGAGTTGAAGAAGTAAAAATACAAACTGGGAGTTATGCTGTTGATGTCATCTGTTGAGGACGCATAGGTTTATAACTACTGAAACATCATCAAGAAATATGTTTGATGTAAGAAATTCTTAGAATCTGAGCACTGGACATATGAATGTGCTGGAGAAAGGAAATACCCAAACAAACCAAGAAAAACCTAAAGAATCTTTAACAGAAATGGAAAGAAAAAACAACATAAGGCAACAAAGGCAGGTACTGTACAATGTATGTTATTTGCCCACATTGTTAACATTAAAGGATGAATGTTCAGTGATCTCCAAATTGTGTACATTTGTACCTGTTAATGGAAGTGTGTGGCTTCCCTAATTTAGATCAATACATTTTTAGAACTTGCTCCTTTTTCATTGTGGTGCCAAAAGCTGTACCCTCCAGGCTTATATTAGTTACATGGTATAGAATGCAATTAAATAAACAATCTAAAACTGGTATACAAAATCTACTTTTTTACTGTGTTCTATAGATCTTCTTCTTCTTTCAGCTGTATCCTAGTTAGGGATTGCCACAGCGGATCACCTGTCCATTCAAGATTGGCAGTGGAGTTTTACAGTGTCGAGTTGCCAGCCTGGCACCCAACCTTCCACAGAAGGCACACACATGCATGCGCTCACACCTAGGACCAAATTTAGAGTGTCCAATCCACCTACAGCATGTCTTTGGGAGGAACCCGGAGCACCTAGAGGAAATCCACGCAACCACAGGGAGGACATGCAGACTCTGCACAGAAGGCACCCCAGCCGAGGATTGAACCGGAGAACCTCTTGCTGTGAGGAGACAACACTAACCGCTGCACCACCGTGGCTGCCCACTGTGTTCTATATATCTGTGGTCTTATTACTTTCCCAGCTTTTATCAGGAACCTCATGCTCTTTTCTGGTGCCACAGCACAGAATCTGAGGTTTCAACATTCTCTGCTCTACAGACTTACATAAAACTTGTAGTCTTAGCTAGTGAGTTTATGGACTTTGATTCACTGGTTAGGCTAACTTCTGTTAAACTCACAATGTATGTGGTCAAAAGTTTGCCAACCAATCATATTTAAAACAAGATACAATGAAAAAGTTCTTTCATATTCCACAGTAGGACAAGAAATAAAAATAAGCCTTTATTAACTGCTAACATCTTAGAATGCTCAAAATGAATTGCACTCCATACAGAAGTAGAATCTAAAGAAGGATAATACATTTCATTTATTTTCTACACGTGTCTGCAGCTTTGCTCAAGACTGTTGAGACTGATTTATAGCTGCTTTGTTCCAAAGTTTTAATAATTCAAAATAATGGTCTCCTGCCTACAACTCTGCCCTTTTTTACAGAGTTAATATTCTCAAGCTAGTTTGGTTAAATATCTCTGTTTTAGAAATTATCTGGTCATTCACAAATTTAGAAAAACATAGCTTACTGATTTGTAGTAGAATGGAAAACTTTGTTTACATCATCATTAGGCTCTGATCAGGTGGCATTTCTTAGTGAAGCAGATAATGTGAGCTCCACACCTCACTAATGTGGCTTACCACCTACCGCATGCATTCCATTACTAAACAAGGAGTCATGACTGACTCATGCAGAGATATCAGATTTGTGGAAACAGAAGTTACTTTTAGCCTCTTTGACTCTCCTGATGTTACTGTGAGGACCGTCTTTGATCGGTCCTACAATTAGCTTCCTGGTCTTCACCAGTCACACTTCTGCACCTTTTTCTTGGAAGCTTCCAGATGAAGGAGGGAGGAGGGGATCGCATGCTTGACACTGGTATACTCCAAGATGTTACATGATGATGAAATAAGCATGCCTAGCCCCTGCTCCCTCCACTTCTTTTCTGTCACTTGTACAGTTCAGAGCTCAGTCCTGATGGAAATCAGTATAAACCTTCCACATGTTACTTTAAAGCAAACCCAGAAAGTGCCCGTGTACCTGTAAACTCACCAGCCAGGACATGCATCAATATCACCAGTACTGCTCAGGGGGAAATTACAAAAACACTGCTGTGTCAGTGGTTCACCTCTGCCACTTATAGACATTATAAGGAGAAACCCCTGATAGACTTCTCTATCTTCAGCATGACAACATTTGAAAGTTCATTACAAAGATATTAGTGGGAGGATCCTACATGCAACTCTAGGACTCAGCAAGAACATAACCACAAGGATCAGGCTGTGGAGGGTAGGCAATTACCTATCTTTCCTGGATATAACTCTTCCTTAAAATGGCCACACTATCCCCAGATATGTTGAGCAAACCAGTACAAAGGGCTTAAGCTCATATCTGTCTTCTGGTTTGGCACATGTTGATGATCTGGTAGAGCATACCTCCAACTCCCAGTTTGGTGGGTTATTTCTAAGGTACAGATGCCACTCATCCCCCAGCCAACCAGACAGAACACACTGCCAACTGGCATGATTACAGAGAGCCAAGGAGTGGTCTCTGCAGTCACTTGGTCATGGACTGGATACTCAAGGCTGAGGACTCTTCTTTCAAGGTCTCAGCCTGGGCCCTTCAATGTCTTTTAGGTCAAGTCAAAGAAGGTAATCTGGTTTTCTCAAATCTAGGGCTCAGGACTGAGGACATAAATACCAAACAACTGTTTGATGTTTGTTTGGAGCTTGACCCTTGGCTACAGGGTGCATTCTTAATGAATCTAGATTGATACCTGTGTTAGGTCCAAGACATCCTTCTAAAATTCCAATGGGAGCCATTAGAGGCATGTTTTTCATTTTAGATTTCTGTCCCCTGACAGCAGTCATTTTCCTATTACGTGTCCATGTGAGAGTGAGACCGTGTGTGGACCTTTTTCTGAAGATAGTGTGTGTGTCTGGGACTACCTCAAAGTCTAGCTTCTGTGTACCTAGAGGACAAGAAGACTATATTATTTGAGACAGAAAAGGAACAATGATTCCTGCCTTCCTACATCTCTCCCCAGATGTGCCCTTCTTTGGAAAAAAACTTGGCCTCATGAAATCCTACACAAACTGTGTTTTGGCACCATTCATTTTCCCTGGAAATGCTTAAATACATATCTGGTGAAGAAGAAATAGGAACCTGGGACCTTTCCAGGGGCAATTATTAATTATGCCATTAGAGCAGTCTGGAAGCACCTAGACTGTTCCTCTGGAACCTAAAAACACAAGCAATCATTAAACTTCCCTGGTTGAGGGGAGTGTTTCCTTTACCAGGCATCCTTGAACCAACTCCCGTGTGATCTCTTTGGTGCTGCACAGGAACCAGATAAGAAAACATTGTGCACTTTATTGTCAGGTAAAAAGTCTAAAACTCTAGATAGCTGTGACAAGAAAAGTACACATCTGTAATGTTGGGGCTCCCTACTGGGCCATAATCTGAAAAATCTTTCCTCCTTTCCTGTGCTCTGAGTTTAAATTTAATGTGGAAGTGGTGAACATTCAGTATACAGCTGATAAATTAGGCTGTCACAAAGTTTGTTATAATTTTCACTGTGCTAAGGCAGTGGCCAGGGCAATAGTCTTTGTAATCTGCTTGCAAAGGATGACATGGTTAAGACTGCCCTCCCTGAAGAAGGATCTCAGATAGAATTTCCTGGAGGCTCACTTCAAGGGAAAGTGCTTTTCAGCCAGAATCTATTGGATAACTTCTACATGAAAAAGCAAGACCTTGCCATTTTACCATTATGGCCCTCTGGCCATCCTTCTTCCCTTCCAAGTCCAGATGACTCCAAAAGAGAAAGAAGTCTGTCTGCAATCTAAGGAAAGCTTTGAAGCATCACATGGCCCTGCCCCTTAATGTGTGCTAAGACATCCAGCAGAATGACTGATGGCTCAAGCAGCAGTTTTGCAGATTGTGTAGTCCTACCTATAAAAGGGCAATTCAGTGAGCTCACACTGACTTGGAGAGCCACCACCAAGTATCAGTGGGTGTTCTAGATGCAGGTGTACCTGACCACATGTTAGAGGTCTTAATTTCTTTCCTATAAAGAGTTCTACTAAGATACTGAAGTGTTTCTACAGGCTGTTGGGGCAGGCCCACACTCAGCTGCTGAAAGTATTACAAAGGCGGTCATGCATTTAGAACAGGGCAAAGGTTCTACTCCAATTTCTTCTTGGTTTTTAAAGGGATGCACAGTTTCTGTCTAAGCTAGTCAATGCTAGTGATTCAGCAGGTAACACTTTTGGTGCTGGAAGATTGGAAGGCTGAGTGATATTTTTTTCTGGATGTCTGTAAAAGTGACAAATCTCACTGCTGTATACCATAATGTACAGTACTTTCAGCACAAACGTCACTCCAAAAACTTTCTGTAGCTGATTAGCAGCACTTATTAATACGATGAATACAACTAACAGCAAAACAAGAATTTAAGCAAGGTTGATGTTATTACAATGGCAAAATACAGGATAGATAAAGTCATGTATCACTGAACTGTCTTGAGAGATGAAATGAACAAACCGAAGCAAGAACTCAACTTCTGTAACTGAACTCTGTATTCTGTAGTCTATACTTCAAAGCACTGCATTCTGCCTTGAAGGTTCACATCTTATACTTGTCTCTGTAGATTGAATCCCTTTCTCAGCTTTGAGCATCAGACACTGTGACTAGCAATTCTAATAAAACTTGTTCAGATTGTCTAATTTGCAGCAGCCTGTTTCAGTTTCTGTTTGGTCATTCTGACAAGCAACAAAAAGTCCTCTAGAGAAATGGAGAGTTCTACACATCTGTCATCAATATTTTAGTCTGAAGGCTATTCATTGAACATAGCTCATTTATACTTTTCCAACGAAACTGCTTTTACTAACGTTGCATGCAAAATGTAAAATATAAAATGATGATATAGGCCTGCTTCAAAATGATTGCATTTCAAGGCCTCTGAAAACAGAATACTGCATTTATGTATAAGCTGTTCTAACAAAACTATATTTATGTAAAGTCTATTCTAAAAGAACTATAATTATGTAACATCTATTCTAACATTGTGGATTCTATTCCCACTCTATGTGATTGGAGAAATTTTCAGTTACTGACACTGTAGTGTGTCATAAGGGGGTGTTGCACTTCTGAATGTGCTGGGTTTTGGTTGAAATGTTGAAGTAGGGTTCCCATCTGCCTGAGTTGGTGGGAGCTCATATAAAAGATCATTATTTTGTATTGAATTCGATATTCAAAATAAATGCACTGAGTCCTCAAAATTACTACATTTATGAAATCCAACACCCACTATTATTTGTATTGTATACTATACCTCTTTTCATTTGATTTAATCTAGAACCCCAAACTACATGAAAAACAGTTTCTAATAGATCATTTTAAACTTTCCTTGAAATGTACTCTAAGTAGCCTATCTTTCCTAGTATTATTGAAAGCACTAAATAAACTTTTTTTTGAAAAGATAAGTCATATGATTTTCATGCAACAAGTAACTCCTTTACGTGTTGTAGTAAACCTTTCCGGTGTTTTAGTACAATCCATCTCTGAATTTAATACCTAACATTTCAGTATCATGCCTAGTAAAATATTTACCACCTATTTTGTTTATTTCTCCAAATACTTTACTTTTTTTCTCTACTTAAATCTAATCCAACTATCATCAGATAAAAACACATATCCTTCATGACAACACTTACCCAGACGTTATTTTTAATTATTATGATAGCATTATCTGTATAACTCGTCATTACAGGCAATATGTCTAAGTCCATGTAAATCAAATTTGCCCCACAATTATTTTTGTCGTTTTTCTTTAATAGCATTACTTACCAAACTAACAAGTATAGCACTTGTTGGGTATCTCTGACATAACCTCCCCCTTCTAACTTCAGTCTCTCAGCTTACCAACCAGTAATATCCTTGCAGTTGCATTTTCATAAATAATTTAAAAAATTAACAGTTTCATCCAGAATACCATACTTTTTTAAATAATAAACAACTTATTATGACATGTATTATACTTTTTTAATGTCACATGAAATCAGTTTACCTTCAGTCTGGTTTTGTACAGTTTCATCTATTACTTCCTCAAGTATACCCAACATATCTCTACTATCATTTCCTTTCAATCCATATATTGATCACTAATTACCTCTTTTATGTCATTATTAAACCTTACTTGAACAATCATCATGACTATATTATAATCCACATTATATATGGATATGGGTCTCCACTTACTTAATTTCTTATCTCTCTTATTCCAAATAAGTCTAACAATGCAGCTACACATTTCTCTTGATTTTATGCCTGGATTTACCCACTTTCATATCACTTTATGAAAACATTTCAGTTTTTCCTTGTTTGTTCAGTTTTTCTATAAAACATATAAGCAATACAATTTTCCTCTAGTACAGACTAAATCATTTATCCCTTAATGCATGTCTGAGCTTTATCGGTAGTAATTTATCTGCTTAGTATATCCATATATCCACTCTTTCTTTAGAAATGTTTTAAGCTCTATTCTATATCCTACATAATCTCTTTCTGTGCATACGTAGCTTCAAAAAAGATGTTACAACGTTATTTCTTCTTGCTAATTTTCTATTACAACTTTCTCATTCTGTACCCCTATTACCATTAGTTCATTAAATTTTATTTGTCTAATTAAAAAAATAGATTTCTTTCTGCTTACCCATCTTGAATAATATCTTTTGGCCTTAGTAGTATATCTCTTATACATGATGTATCAATGCCTTCTCATTATTATATCCTGCATCTACCTCTAATTTCTGACATTCTTCCTCATAAATTTCTTTTTTTACTCTTATGCCACAAACAGTCTGTTTCCATGTCTTATCGGAAATTTAAGGAAGAAAGACCAGAATATTGTCATCATACTATGATTCCTTAGGAGGTTGTAGTTTCAAGCCCTCTCATCCTGACATTAATTGAAACACTCATAGTCCTAGCCAGGTATGTCTGCCATGGATGAGATGTCACCTATATTTACCTTATGGTGGAATGAATGAGATTTTCTGGCTTATACCTCCAAGTGAAAGTCAGACTTTATTAACATGGAACAGTACCAAGTGCTGCCATAGTCATTTTGTTTGTCCATCATCCAGACCTTTCTTATGTACCTATATGATATGGACTAGTCAATGTGTATATGACAGCTATTTCAGCCCATCATGGCTGAATGAAAAGGTAAGATTTTGGCCTAGCAATAGCTGGTCAAGCAGCTCTTTAAATAAGTTCCGCATTAGTAAATACCTCTCAGCTGCAAAGATTTTTGCAGAATGTCCTGATTTCTGCATCATATTTTTGGCAAGTTTCTCATACAATTGTTGTTTTCTGTCAAATCACTGGCAAATTGTTGAGGGCTGAAACCAGGAAATAATGACAGACACTTGAGTTTCAGACTTCATACTCTTCAGAAAATTCATGCTAATGCAAAATCTGTTATTATATCAACTTTCTAAGTTTGTAGGAGTGATATTTCAAAAGTTTCCCTATTTTGGCCCTTTGTCCCCCCATTATTTATGGCTTTGTCCAGATTTCTTGCTCTAAGTGGTTGAGAGGTATGATTTTTAACCATCTTTGAAGACGTCCTTGTGGGACATGAACATCACATCTGACAGGCTTACATTTTCCTATTCAGCCTCTATGGTCCAGTAGTATGGAAGCTTGTATCTTGGAATATGTTTTCCCAATAGTCATCATTTCTGCTTGCAGGACCTCAGACTTGGCACACTCTTATTTGTAATTAACTATATTTTGTCTTTCACAAGGAATGAGTATCTAAAAGTGCTTCCTGGATTATCTGTGAATGTGTCCATTTTTCTTCCTTTTTCATTTGCTAGGTAAATACCAAGGCTGAGAGATACCCCTTCATGCATGGGATCTGTAGCATAAGCTCAAGTTTTAGCTGCATTTTTTGCTCCTGGAAGAGAAGGGCTGGCTCATGCCAAGCAATCACTTTTCCAGTGAGTTACCAATTTCAGGATCTTTTGCCAACAATCAACTTTTTGCCAACAGGGAAATGTTGTAGTCAAACACCTTTCTACAATGGGGTATAGCTGTTTCCATTCTTTGCTTAAAAATGTCCCCACTGCAGTTACCAGTCGTTCATCATCTTGGTCATAAGTTGCACACCTTCACCAAGTACTATTGTCTTGACAATAACTCTGGAAGTCAATCTTCCTTTGGTAGTTCAGTACTACAGAACTCAGTCTTCTGCACTTACATCTTTCATCTGTCCTCCAACTTTTCTTACCCTAGTAGATGTATTTATTGGGATTCAGCCTAGTCATAGGATCTGTAAGGGTGGGTTTCCAATGTTAGATATAATAAATACAAGTTAATCTATGAATGGGGCTCTCCTTAATGGGTCACAAATGCCCTCCTGCTATCATCCTGTGCTCTCAAAGCCCTTCCATCCAGCTTCTGTTTTTGAGAATTTCCTGGAGGTCAGACAAGTCTTTTGTTTTTGAGAATTTCCTGGAAGTAAGACATGTATATACTTGCATGTCGCCTATTAGTAGTCTAAGTGTAACACCTTCATTGTCATGTCTTGAGTTGCAGGATGTGTGCTTCATAGTAGTTGGATTGAACTTGTGGGCTCAGGGACTTGGTGTGTTTATGTTGTCAGCTCATGACATCATTGCTAACACTGGCACTGGTTATACCTCCAAATGTGGAATCTTAATAAAGTGCTGTGATTTGTGACTGAGAAGAAGGATAAGCTTAGTCATAGAACCCATCTAGGAGAGGTGCCTTGTGGACTGACTGTGATGGTAGGAATATATTTATTTTATTTATTTATTTATTTTGCATTTGTTAACTGGGAGAGTCCAACTGGATATATGTCCATTTTCAGTGGAGGCCTGGGAAGAAAAACTCCAGAGCAGTAACATCATTAACAAGAGAAAGACATGTTAACCAAAAGGTTCAATAAACAATATACAGAGTGCACAATCTTTATACTTCTTATAGAACTATGTACATATAAGATAGTGAGTTAACCAAAGAGTGTATTTGCCAACATTCACAGGCTACATTAATATATACATGTTATAGAGGTGTTTAAGCAAGTATAGAAGAAAGATAGATAACTTCATAACTCATTTCTACACATGAGAGACATAATATCAACTGGAAAGTGAGGTAACCAAACACAGGGGCTACAGGATAAAGCTCTTTAACAGCTGATAGACTTAACCAGCAGAGCTAAACTGATAGACAAATTCAATTACCTGAAGGAAGATCGCATCTTTTTAAAATTATTAGGTTTTCCTGACTTGCCATAGTGTTTACACCACTCACAAGTCATGATATTCACTTCAGTGCTACAATGTAAGTGTTTAAAACTGTATTTCTAGTCAACAATAAAATTATTTTTAGAGTGGTGCTTCAGCATGACTTGAGCTGAAGTGTGTCAGGTGAAATTCACAATGTGAAAATGAACAGTCTTTTTGCTGATCGATTACTTGTGTGTGTTTATTTAATAAAATAAAATTATATTTAAACAGTGGGATAATTTTTTTTTTTTCAGGACAATTATCTGGGTGCCATTATCAAAATTTATATAGTTACTAATATTAACTTTTATTACTACTCATACTGATGACAGTGTATATTATAAATGCTAAATCTATCTTATCAAGTTTAGTACTGACACTGCAGACAGTTACCTGCCATTACAAGAGCAATGCAAAACGTTTCATCATAATCTTCTATGGTAGGCAAGAATGACCATGAGGTACTGCTTGCTTTAGTTCATGGTTCTGCTTTAATTTTGAATGCCTGCCTCTTGCCTTTAAGGCTGCTATCATACAGTAAATGTAGAAATTATACCAAAATGCACACCACCTGTTTACTAATCACATTCTACGCATAAGAAGTCAACAGCAACAACAGAAATATTTGCCCCTTGAATTACAGTGTAAAGAATGTACCTGGAACTCTGAATCTTGAATCATAAGATAAATAGAGATATTATAGCAAAATATTAGTTTATCACAAATTTTATAAACATAACAATAAAGTAAGGGAAGTATCTTTCCTTTAACTTATTCATTTTAAAATGTGCCTGTGCTTTGAACTTGCCTGTTATAGCACAAAATAAATGCTGAAATTACACGAAATACTGGTTGTCAGAAACTTCCATTGGGCCAAGATTACAATAAAAATATGTCTGTATTACTCTGCTTTTAAATATGACAACAGTGCCTCTTGCACACTGAGTAATCTGCTGTCTCATTGTAAATGTATAAATTAAGGAAATACTGGCTATTAAAATAAGTTACATAATGAGGAGGTTTTACCCTGTTTAAGTGCAATGCACTCTAGCTGGGAATGAGAATTTAGATTCCCACCAATGAGTTTTGTAGCTACACTGACAGATTAGTGTGGCTACAAACCATTTCAGAAAGAACAGCTGCCATATTAAACCTCTGCTAAACGGAGAAGCATATCTACAACTTTTTCCATATATTTCTGACCTCTTGCCTGCTGATCATCAAGTCTGCTTCTTATGGTGTACAAATACCAGACATGGAGGTGACAGACATCTGGAGGGGACTGTTGTTCAAACAGCCATGAGGGTACTTTTCTGCTGTTGACCATATCCAGCTTTACACACTACTGTGTAGGCAGTGTTCTCATCCCAGTAGCATGAGGGTATGGTTTCACCCCTATAAAACCAGGGCAATTCATGTTTTAAAATGGATCATAATTGTCCCTAGGTTGAAACTATAAACTAGCACCCCCTTCTTTGCTAGTCTGTCTCCTCCAGTACATTGACAAAGGAGTGTATTTATTAGGGCTTAACCACTCCCTTTGATGGTGATGTATACACCTGCATCACCACAGGGACTATATGCTCCTTTGTTATATACATGCATGCTCTTTCCCATGCAAATACATGGTTGCTGTCACCAGCCTGGATAGCCATGGCACATTCCCCTTTTGAAACTGGCATCCTGCTTCCTCATTATGTGCCTACTGTCATAACACTGGAATGACACAGCCAACTGGGAGCCACCTCAGCCTCTCTCCTAGGATAAGCAAGCTGCATCCATACATTCCCTTCCCTCCCCATCTGTTCTTCCAGCACCCAAGCCTCTACTCAAATTTGTATAATCTGGGGCACAGTCAGGCCTTTATCTCTGTGCAAGTGGGCTAAATGTCTAAATCTTTTAACACTTTAACAGTGGGCAAGGATTTCACTCAGTACCAATGACAATAGCCAGAACTGGGGCACCAAGATAACTCAGGTTTTGATGTTTGATTTTTATTTTAGGTTTTGAATATGTTTTTTTTTGAGGTCATTACAAAGATTTAAAATAATAAAGCAGCTCATTGCCCCAACTGCAAAGGATTATAAAATAAATTATTTCATTAGTATATTAATTATAACAAAATAATTTTATTTAAAACCATGAGAATAATGAAAATCAGAATCTGGAAGTGTGACTGCACTCTAGTCATTAAATGCAGTGTCTCATCTTCCCTCCCACTATCACAGAATAATTGGTCATTCCATGTCATGCTGCTGTGTTAGATAAGCACTTTTCGAATGTTTACTCATGGCAACCAGTCTTAGTGCTTACCTTGCAATCTATAATAATCTACCTGTAGAAACCTAAGGAAGCAAATGCTCTGTGTCTTCAGAGTTAGTTACAGGTACTTATGAAAAAAGCTAAAAGAAAAAATACTGGCAGGAAATCAGGTAAATCTGTAGAAAGCAGTAACAATGCACACTGCCTATAGCAACAATATGATACTTTTTATTTTACTTTTACTAAGTATAATTATTGAAGGATCTGTATTTGAGGAGCAAATTGAAATACATTATTGTGGCAGGTATTTATTGCACTTTCTTCATGATCAGACAGCAGAGATATATAAAGGAAACATTGTGGAGTGGTGCCACTTTACCTAAGGGAGAGCAAAAAGCATTGTTTATTTACAAAGTCTCTCCTCAGCATGACTACAGAAAGGAAGGGTGCAAACTCTAGAATAAACTCAAGTGAAGTGATTCCCATTGACATTTTGCTGATTAATTTTTTGGTGTCACAGTTGGTCAAGTGGTAAGTTGGTTGAGGGCTAACACAGACAAACAACTGGTGCCAGAGCTGTGGACTAAAATGAAATGCCAAGAAATGCATAATTGTATCCTTCAGGAGGCCATCCACTACTGGTAACTATCATATTGACAACACACCCCTAAAAGTTCACTGAATAGTCAGGGACTTGAGGACACACATATAGTAATCTAGCCTTTGACCATCATGTGTCTACAGTAGTGAGGAAATCATTCTATGTTGTGCAACATTTAAACAATAAATACCTAAAACAAAGAGGTTGCAAAAAGGGCCACAAGGGAGTAAAATAAAAGTTTAATAGAACAAATTAAGAACTGTTAGCGCTTTCGTGTCTGTTCAGGACACTTCATCAGACATATACAGAAACTCATTCATCTTCATTCAAATACTTCTCTATTAATACATCATCATCTAACTGACCAATCACGGCCCTATGTTAATTCATATAGTAACTATTCATCTTAAACATTTAATTCAATTACAATATATATAAAATAGATATAAAAATATATGTACACATTACTATAAATGAGAAACAGATACTGTTCTACATCACTGTACATATTACACATTGTAACTGAAACTCAGTATCAGACTGCCTAGTACTCACTGACCGTATAAAACAATCTTCTTCTTCTTCTTCCGGCTGCCCCCATTAGGGGTCACCACAGCTGATCAACTGTTTTCATTTCTTCCTGTCCTCTGCATCTTGCTATGTCACACCAACCACCTGCATGTCCTCTCTCACCACATCGATAAACCTTATCTTAGGCCTTCCTCTTTGCCTGTTACCTGGCAGCTTCATCCTTAGCATTTTTTCCCAATATACTCTGCATCCCTCCTCAGCACATGTCCAAACCAACATAATCTTGCCTGTCTGGCTTTGTATCCAAACCTTCCAACCTGGGCTGACCCCCTAATATACTTATTCCTAATCCTGTCCATCCTTGTCACACCCAGTGCAAATCTTAACATCTTCAACTCTGCCACGTCAAGCTCTGACTCCTGCCTTTTTGTCAATGCCACCATCTCCAATCCATATAACATAGCTGGACTCACTACCCTCTTATAGACCTTCCCTTTCACTCTTACTGGTACTCGTCTGTCACAAATCACTCCTGACACTCTTCTTCACCCACTCCATCCTGCCTGTACTCTCTTCTTCACCTCTCTTCCGCACTCACCATTACTCTGAACTGTTGATCCCAAGTATTTAAACTCATTCACCTTTGCCACCTCTACTCCCTGCATCCTCACCATTCCTCTATCCTCCCTCTCATTCACACACATATATTCTGTCTTAGTCCTGCTGACAGTCATTCCTCTTCTCTCTAAAGCATATCTCCACCTCTCCAGTGTCTTCTCCACCTGTTCCCTACTCTCACTACAGATCACAATGTCATCTGCAAACATCATAGTCCACGGGGACTCCTGTCTGATTGTGTCTGTCAACCTGTCCATCACCATTGCAAATAATAAAGGGCTCAGAGCTGATCCTTGATGTAATCCCACCTCCACCTTAAATGCATCCATCACTCCCACCACAGACCTCACCACTGTCACACTACCCTCGCACATATCCTGTACCACTCTTACATACTTCTCTGACATAAAACAATATGCTAAAAAATAACTGTGTTACTCTGTAATGTCAGTAGGTGGCAGCAAACTCCAACTAGTAAACTGACAATATTCCCGTTAGTCAAACCAAATCTGAAACATGATTCCTTATAGCGCATATAAACCCTATAAATATATTTAAAATATATATTTCACAGACTACATGAAATGTGTATGTACATGTATGAATGTACAAAATATTATATATTAAATAAAATTTTATATTAAGTAATATATTGGAAAATGTATCCCCTAGTGTATAGATGCTCTCTCTCACCTGTTCCCTAAGTGTCCGATTCGTTTTTCCTACATAGAATACAGGACACTTATACGTTCATTGGGTGGCACAGTAGTGCAGCGGTTAATGCTGTCACCTCACAGCAAGATGTTCAGGTTCTCCAGTTCGATTCTCGGCTGGGGTGGCTTCTGTGCAGAGTTTGCATGTTCTCCCTGCATTCGCATGGGTTTCCTCCGGATACTCCGGTTTCCTCCCACATTCTAAAGACATGCTTCTGAAGCATTTCTCACTGGGCCTCTGCTGAAAACAGGCTCTGTGGAACCTAGTCAGACTTTCCCGGTTAATAAATATTAAATAAAAAAAGAAAATAAAAGTAATATATTGTAATAAATATTATGTCATGAGCCATACTTAAAATATCAATAAAAAAATCAAAGGAATACATCTTGTATAAAATCAATGCTTAAGAGGTCTGTCAGCCAAAAAAAGGTTTTAAAATAACCCTATCATTTAAGCCTAATGCTTTATTTGCTTGTAATCTAATAACTCATTTCATTTACACTTCTCGGCTTAATTCTTGAGATTCCCTAACCTCACATTCAATATCAATTCTATGACCATGAACGCAAACTTATAGGATAAATCATTATTTAAAACGTGTCTGGCTAAGACAGTACTCTGGTTTTCTTTGTTAATAGCATAGAGATGCTCTCTCACCTGTCCCCTAAGTGTCCGATTCATTTTTCCTATATAGAATACAGGACACTTATAGGTTCATTGGTTCATAGGTGTATACTAGGCTAATGGCTCTGGAGCCTTTACAAGCCTAGCCCATAGGATTACTTTGGCATCGTGCCGCCCGACCTTAGTTCCTAGTGCCTCTGTCGAGCAGAGGCACTGGAGTGATCCCCAGGGTGAATTTTCGATTCCATCCACTCATCAAAATTTCTCTTGAAGACGGCCAGTGAGGTGCTCTGCTTGACATGTATGGGAAGCCTATACACTGAGCTAAGTAAATCAAATCCCTGGATTTACAATCTGCATAATGTTTGAACTCAAAGACCTTATGGGTAGCTGGGTGTGTGAAGCTGTTCCCATTAGCCATGTAGGCACAGTAGTTACAGCTCCTACATCCAAAAGTCCCCCTCCTTACAGATTGTACCCTCTTCACAGTGCCTCTCTCATAGCATAACAGTCTCTTCAGTGATTTGTTATTCTTGTATGCATAACTAGGTCTATCCCCTACTAAGCTAGTGATCTTATCATCGGTCATCAATATCTCCCAGTTCCTTGCTATGATGTCCTTAATGGCTTTATTATCTGTAGAAAAATGTATCAATATCCTACACTTATCATAACGAGCCATAGGGGTCTCCATGATGTCAGCATCACGGACCCTGCTATCTCTAAAGTATGGTTTTCCTCTGAACTTCCTATCAATAAACTTGTCATCCTGTAATCGTATATATTCTTCCTTCTTGTATCTTCTTTCTGTAAGCTCATGCTCCAACCCTCTAAGGGCCTCATCACCTCTCACATCTGTACTCGTGAGTCTAGAGGCCCTCAAACCCTGTCCTTGTATCAGATTCTTACATACATGGGGAGGGTGCATACTGCCGCAATGCAGCAAGTTATTCCTTCTACAAGTTTTTCTGTATGAATCAGTCTGTAGAGTGTCGCCACACTTATAGACTAAAACATGCAAAATTATATCGAATCATTGGCTCACTTGCCTGTGAATTTTAAGAAATCAGTGGTAGAGTTTATATAATCCATAAAATTCTGAAAGTTCAAGTCTGAACCACTCCATACAAGAAAAACATCATCCACAAATATATAATATGGGATATACTGAGAGAATTCTGCTTTGTTTAGCACATAATTTGTCTTCCAGTATGCCATCCCTATGTTTGCATACAAATTGGCACATGAAGTGCCCATGGCAACTCCCTTTTTCTGTAGGTAATATCTACCTTCAAATAAGAAAATGTTATTACTCAAAATTAGATCTAACAATAGACACAACATCAAGATCTTATCAGGCGATACTCCCTTCATATTTAAGAACTGCCTCACATAATTAATGCCAGTATCATTGGGTATGGCCATAAATAACAAAGTCACATCTAAAGTAACCAACTGAATCGAAGTACTATATCTTTCAGAAAAATCCTATTCTGACAAGGTGATTAGGAAATGTTCTGTATCCTTAATGATAGTGGGAGTATCATCTACAATAGCTCTAAGCTGGTTTTCAAGATAAATGGACAAAGCCTCTGGGATCCATCCCCTACTTGATACAATAGGTCTTAATGGAGGGCTAAAAAAATCTTTATGCACTTTTGGAAGACCTCTGAAGACTAGAATAGTAGGTGTTTCTATTAAAAAATAGTTGTACAACTCTTGAGTAATATCTCATCAAAAAATCATATAAATCGGAATGTACATTTCTAATGATCTTATTCAGCTGTTCATTCAGTACAGGAGATATGTGTCAGTATCATTAAGCATAACCTTCACCTTCTCATAATACATCTCATGGTCGAGAATATCTATTGCCCCACCTTTATCAGCAGGTCTAATAATTGTAAAACTATAAAAGCCCATAACTATAAAATTTGATGCTGTGACTCAAGTCAAGTTTTTAGAGATCAGTCACCTTGTCTTTGTATCCATGAACACTCTACTTCACTGATTGTTTATGGTGGTAAACCATCTGGGGGGGTACTTCTTGCTCTGTTCACTTTGCTCACTCTGCTCCCCTGTCCTTCCCCCATATCCCACCCTCCCCATCACCTCTACTCATATCCCAAGCAAACCACTCACCCTCATTGCTATGATCCAGTTATATACAACTCTGCCTTGTCCACACCTACATTTCAGTCACACCTTACCTACTTTTATTTAACCAAACTTATCTGCTTCCCTTACGTCCGTCACCTTGAGTTCTCATTCCCCCTACTATAATTATTTGCATCTTATTCTGCTTTACCATCACAATACTATCACCACCGCAAACTATCTTACATTAACTGCAGGCTTACCACCTTCTCTTCTGTTATATACACAAACTAACATTGCACCATAATTTTACTACTAACCAGTCGTATCTCCCCCATGCCTCCTTATCAAAAAACACAGGACAAAATACCTAGCCATATTGTCAAAGCCCATCCTGAAGTCAAAACGTTTTCAACCTTACCTTTAGCTGCACACATATCACAAGATAACATAATCTCTGTTTACACCTGATATTACATTCTAACACATAAATACCACTTTTACTATTTTTAAATCCACTATCACAGTTGACATGCTCCTCCTAACCTGCCTAGCTTTTTTACTCTTAATTCTCAACCTTGCTACAGCTATATCTTCGCTTTCCCCCACACACCAATACACAACAACCTCCTTCAACCATCACCCCAATAAACAACACAACTTCTCACATATCTCCTCCCAGCTTTTCACCTATATCCTCCCATATTATTCAAGCCACAAATTGGCCTCCTCACCTCCTATGAAACCACACTTGACACCAATGCCATCACCTTGGAATAAAAACACTTCCCATGGTACTCCTTCCTTATTACCTACCTATTCAAATGTGGAGACATGCATCCTAACCCTGGCCCACCCTCTAAACCTAACAACAAGAGTAACCCAAAAGATTTAAACATACTTACACTGAACCTTAGAAGTATATGTAATAAAATAGCCCCACTGCATGCCTGGATGGATCAAAATAAACCTGACATACTAGCCCTTACAGAAACATGGCTACACCACAGTGTAAAAGACTCAGAAATAATACCTCCAAACTTTGCAATAACCAGAAGAGATAGATCTAAAATAAAGGGGAGAGGGATAGCCATTCTATATCCCTCTGCACTCAACATCACACCCTATACCAGTAATATACCTATCTTTTCCAATGTTGAGGTACTAATCTGCTTTTTATACCTCAATATATGAAAAAGGATTTGCATAATAGTAATATATATCCCACCAGGTAACAATATACCAGTGTTGGAAAATATTTCATCCTGGACATCCCAAACAATAAACCTTGAAAAAAACATTTTAGGAGACATAAATATAGATTGGCAAACCATAGCTTCTAGCTCCCCCACAAATAGTATAAATCTATATGTTTTTTTCTCAGCTTATCAATACTCCAACAAGATACAACAAAGATCTTACCTGCCAATCCACCCTAGACTGGATCCTAGTATCCCACCCTGCCAATTACCGCTCTTCCGGTACACTGTCTAGCGCCCTCAGCGATCATCTGCCAGCGCATTCCCTTAGAACAAACTCCCAACAACTAAGTGTTCACACTGAAAAATCAGTTAGGAACTCAACTAATTTTTGTCAGCATTAAGTCAACAATCTTCTACATGAAATAGACTGGACACCGTTTAAACAACTATGCTGTACTATACTTTAATAATTCCTTCCTTCACATACTTAATACTCTAGCTCCCATTCATATGAAAAGAATCAAAAAGAACTGAGCTCCATGGCTCTCTAAGGAATGTAAACAACCGATGAAGCAAAGGGGCCTAGCCTGGATAACCTGGAAACAGAACAAAATGGAAAAAAAACATGTTAATTTCAAAACACTGCATAACAAAGTGACAAAACTAATCAACAGGGATAAGAAGTCATATTATTCCCAGCTTCAGCTCCAACATAAAATCAACCCTAATAAATGTTGGCACTCCATATTTTCTCTACTTAACCCTGGAACAAATAAAGACCACACCCTATCACCTGATATCCCTCCATCACAAATAGTAGAAAACTTTAACAAGCACTTCATAAAATCAAATTCAGACCTACTAACACCCCTAATGCTGGATCCCCCCACCCTTCAATCTATTCAGACACCAACCCCAGACCATCAACTACTTCTAACCCTGTCATTACTAACCCCCCTACTCAACAAAATGTCATACAACCCCCATTCTCACTTCAGCCCATACCTACTGACACCATTAAGAAACTGCTATATAAACTAAAACCCTGCTCTGCCTCAGCTGATAATCTTCCACCGCAAAACTTCAGACTGGCTGCTAATACAATCGCCTATCCAATCAGTATCCTTATAAATAAGTCTTTATCTGAATCAGAACTACCTTCCATATGGAAACAATCTGATATTACCCCCATCCACAAAGGAAGCAACTCTTTTGATCTATCCAATTTCCGTCCTATATCCATTTTGTCACCCATATCCAAAATTCTCAAGAGAGGTATCCATCAGCAGGTAACGCAATATCTATTGCAAAACAATCTTTTATCCAAAACCCAACATGGCTTCTGACCTAGCCACAGCACAACTACAACCCTATTATCTTTTGCAGATATCATAAACAAGACCAGAGATGCAGGATACTATACAGCCTCAGTATTCGTTGATCTCTCCAAGGCCTTTGACACAGTGTCTCACTCCTTACTATTAAACACACTGTCTAACCTAGGCTTCTCACATAACACAGTAAAATGGTTTCAGAGCTACCTCAAGGATTCTAAAAAGCAGTGAAATGGTCCAATGAACTCTCACCCTTTCTCCACAACCCAACTGGAGCCTTCAAGGCTCCATCCTAGGACCCCTACTCTTCAACAATTTTACAAACAACCTTCACACTGCCTCTCACCCTGGGACCCTCATTCAATAAGCTGATGATTCCACCATAATCTGTACTGCTCAATCACTACCAGAACTACTTTCAAAAACTCAATAGTCTTTTACTGCAGTCGAATCCTAGCTAAGAAATGCCCAACTCTTTCTTAATCCAAAGAAGACAAAACTAGTACTCTTTCATCCCAAGAACACCTCCCCTGTCACTGATCATTTCAACATCTTGTATCTGACAGCACTGTCATAGAAATAGTGCAGGAAACCAAACTGCTAAGAGTTATCATTGCCAATAAACTTTCAATTGACCCCCATATATAGCTAAATATAAAGAGAACTCATCAAAAACTGGGACTCATATAGAAACAAAAATTTCTTTGCTGCAGCAACCAAAACTACCCTTGCAAAAACATTTTTACTTCCCTCCCTTCTTTATGGTGCACCTATCCTAACTAACTTATGAACTTCTACCATAAACAAGATGAAACAGTGCTACAACAAAGTTGTAAAGTTTGCCACAAACTCTAAATACACTGTAAATCACTCCTAGAATTAAACTGACTTGAACTCCCCAACCAACTTGCCTTTATTCAGCTATCCACCTTGCACAACCTTATTTTCAAGCCTACTGCCTGCCTTGCATTAACCAATCTAGTCACACCTTACACACCAAATCAATTCCTACAATCAGAAGACAAAAATCTCTTAGCTATCTCAAAACTCACAAGAAATCCAGGTCACTCACTGTATTCATACTCTGTCTCTATACTTTGGAATTCACTACCTCTAGCTACCAGGTCTATGCCTGGCCTAACCCATTTCAAAGCCTATTTAAAAAATCATCTCAGAAAGATATGGCTCTGCTCCTGCATAAAGCCTGCCTAATGCTCAGCACTTCCTCTGCTTCCACACTAGAATCATCCTACTCTTCTGTCACATTTCAATCCCTCACAGTCTGCAAGATCCTAAGGCTCCTGTAACTCCTTCCCTGTTTCTATACCGTATTCTTAAGCTACTGCTCAGGCTGTAATGCCTCTATTCTTTTTAACTCTCTCACTATCTTTCTGCATCACTAACTTTCTGGCTATTATTTTCCTAACAGAAACTAACATTCTATTTATTTATTTATTAATTTATTTTTTCATGTACTATAGCAGTCAATGTCACACATTGCTCTACCTACGTGCTATTTTTTGGACATTACATCATGTATAGTGAAAGTGGCTATTATTGTCTATAATGTTTTTAACTCTCTAGAATCATCTAGATGTGTAGTATACATTGTAACATCTTGTAACATAGTTTGTTCTTTCAACTTATTTTGTATATTATTTCTAATGTGATTTGTACTGTATTGGATTTTACTGTATTTTTATTGTATAGTATGTGGAGCTTTTCTCCCTGGGCCTCTGCTGAAAATGGGTTCTGTAGACCCAGTCAGACCACCCCGGTAAACAAAATGTCAAATAAATAAATAAATAAATAAATAATATTAACATTGCTTTGCAGTCGTAGCAGTGCTTGATGCTCAAATGTAGTCGAGTTATGGAACCTCTGGTACTTTTTACCTGCCTGTGCAAGACTTAAATAATCCCTTTCGCAGGCTCTTTCAAACACCTCCAGCAATGGGTGCAATGGAGGTATGCAGGTTGCAAGCTTCTTAAACTCAAAAACATTGTTATTACTGTTATTGTCATGGATTAATGTCAACATAACATTTCTACTAAATAATTTAACATCTACAATAAAATCAACGCAGTCCGTATGAAGAGAAGGTATAAAGGAAAGACCTTTTCATAGTAGTGACTCTTCAGCTTCACTCAGCGTGTACTGAGAAATGTTCATTATTAGTCTCAATTCATGAACTGCCAAGGTTTCTTCATTTGAACCTTCTACTCTGCTCTGTCCTCAGACGTCTTCCTCCTTTTCCTCCCCCTGCTCTGAGGATGAGGAGATTGTGAATATTCTGTTATTGGGAGTGGGAACTTTGGAAAAACCGATTGTTCCACTGTAATAGTTGTAGCCTTCACTTTCCATCTAACATCACTCGCATTTGTAATAACCACCGGTAATTCCTCATTACTGCTGGATGATCTCACTTCCTCTCCACCATCCCTTGTTTGTGGAATAGCTGATTGGATGTAAAGAGGGGGTTGGTTTATTTCTACCATCCTGATTGGTCTCTTAGGTCATGAGAACACTTGCCCTCACTGAAAATTACGTAAATCCCATTCACGCTTTTTCTTTTTTTGTAGATGTAATTTTTGTTCAAAAACGGATATGTCCATGTTTAACTCATTAAAAACAAGTTGTATCTATCTGCAGATAATGTGGCATAAATTTGCTGTTGCAAACTTGTAACGGAAGTTATGAGTTCAGTCTCAGTCTTCATGTATTGCCCAATGAGTAACTTCATGTATACAAAACTTGTCTCTATATTTAACTTCTGCCATTTAACAAGCAGATCAGGGTAACCAGTGCCATACGTAGGTATTTTAAGGATACAAAGTCCTTTTGGCACTACTTTAAAACAAATGCATGCCTCGAGGTGTTTACGTTGCCACTGAATTTTTTTTCAGGTTTAAAACCTTAATCTCTACTTCCCATGTCAGTATAAGCATGTTCTCTATATCCTCATTTATGACAATTTCTTCATTAATATTATTCCCATTGTTAATGTTAAAATTCAATAAAGGGTTACTCTCAGCTTGAAACATCCATTTTGCTCGCTTGTCCCAAGCAGTTTGGATTATATTCCAACTCCAATTCCACTCCACCAGCCATGCTCCTCCAACTGACTTTCTTTTATTGACCTTTTGTTCTACTGCCATAACTGAGTTTTCTTCTAAATGACTATAAACTCTGCCGGCATCATTTCCCATGTATAGTTTAGACATCGTTGGAAGACAAGTTATTAGTCTATTATTTTTAGGATAGCTTGCAGGTTCACTCTTAAGTAAGAGCATTGTTTTGCTGTTGTTAACCAGTGTGGTGTGTGTTCGGGGTGCGCATATAAATAGTTCTTATTCGTGGCTAAATCTTCGTGCAAAGAAGTTAATACTTTAAGCCAAAAGTTAGGTACTGCATCTGGGCCTGGGGTTTTCCATTTAGAGGCTTCTCTCAACTTTGTTTCAATCTCTCTGGCTGTTATTTCATCCCATTTCATATCCTGTAGCTTTAAACTTCTTATTCTTTCTTTTACTTCTTCTATCCATTTAGCATCTTTGTTATATTCCACAGGATCTTCATAGATACTTCTGCAGAATGTATCTACTTCCTCTTTTTTGGTGGTCTTTCAGTTCCTTTTACCTTATTTCCAAATTCTCTATAAAACTTTTTTGGGTCATCAATAAATTGCTTATTTTGTGCTTTTCCCTTATGTTTATCTTTGTATCTTCTAAGTCTTTCCACCTGTTTTGAAATTTTTAGTTTGTTATCTCCAATAGTGCATAAAAGATCCCAGTCTATTCTAATACTGTGCATTGCTTTTATCACATCTGTCTTTCTTAGTATTTTGTTGATCTATTCCCTCTTCTATGATCTTCTAGGAATGACACTTCTTGTCTTAGCTGCTTTATAGTTTTCTCTATGCGATATTTCCATGATGGCATTCACTTTCGCCCCTCTTTTCCCTTCCTACCCTGTGTTCCTGTGGTAGAACTTTATCAGTTATTAATTTAGCAGCACAGTAATATAGTCTGTTTACTTCTGTTATATCACATGGATCTCTATGAACAGTCCTAGTTACTGTGTTCATTTGTTTTATCAAGCTTCTGACTTTTGGGGTTTTATTAACCTTCTGCAGTCTGTTTCTCCCATTGATCTTGATATATCTGTCTTTGTCTATTAAATCAAGCAATTCTTCTCTTAACTCATTTTCTTCCATACTGAGAGCACATCCCTTGTTTTCTGTTTCCTGTGGGCATTCTATAGAAAGTTCTATTGCATCTTCCTGTGGCACATTCTCTTCAATTTCATCCTGTATCATCTGTTGTTCTATCATATGGGAACTCACTGGTCTATCTCTCCTCAACATTGACTTCATCAGAGTTTCCACAGTTTCCTGTTCCTTTCCTTGCTGTCTAGCTTCAAATGAACATTTATACTGGTTTCCTTGGAGGTCTCCAAAATATCTTGATATGGCACCGGACCAATTGCTTCCTGTTCCACTGGTTTCCCCTTAATTTGCATATCCATTGCTCTATCCTGTTGTGGTGCTTTCTGTATTCGATTTACTACACTGAATCCTTCAATTTGCAGCTGCTCCATAACCTCAATTTCTACTTCTTTGACTTCTGCATTACTAATCTCCTTTTCTACTTCTCCTGTTAATCTCCTTATTTTTTGTATTGTAAAGTTTTCCATATCTAGATTCCTTTGCCTGTATTTCTCTTCAAGTATCTTTGGTGCTGCTCTCTTTGTATTGGTTAGTTTTGCTTTCTCCTTTGCATAAATATTACACCATATTAAATCTCTTTTCCTTTCCCCTGTCCATATTTCTTCTTCATATGTCTCCTGGTCTTCTTGCTTTTCCTTATTCTGGGGACTCACTCCATCATGCTGTAATGCAGTCTGCTTTAAACCTTCTACATTAAATCCTTCACTTCGCAGGCATTCCATAACTTCAACTTCTATTTCTTTAACTTCTGCTTTACTAATCATCTTTTATACATTACATCTTTGTGCTATTAATCTTTTTATTGTGAAATTTTCCATACCTGGATGCCTTTGCCCATATTTGACATCATGGACATCCCTATGGCTCGTTATGATAAGTGAAGGATAGTGATTCCTTTTTCTACAGATAATAAAGCCGTTCAGGACATTATATCAAGGAACTGGGAGATATATTGATGTCCAACAATAAGATCACTAGCTTAGTAGGGAAATGACCTAGTTATGCATACAAGAATAACAAATCACTGAAGAGACTGTTATGCTATGAGAGAGACACTGTGAAGAGGGTACAGTCTGTGAGAAGGGGGACTTTTGGATGTAGGAGTTGCAACTTCTGTGCCTACATGGGTAATGGAAACAGCTTCACACATCCCACTACCCATAAGGTCTTTGAGTTCAAACATTATGCAGATTGTAAATCCAGGGATTTGATTTACTTAGCTTGGTGTACTAAGTGTCCTGTATTCTATATATAAAAAATGAATCGGACACTTAAGTAACGCATGAGAGATCATCTCTACGCTATTAACAAAGAAGATGAGAGTAATGCCTTAGCCAGGAATGTTTTAAATAATGATTTATCCCATAAGTTTGTGTTTATGGTCATAGAATTGATAGGCATGAATGTGAGGTTAGGGGATCTCAAGAATTATACCCAGAAGTATCAAATGAAATGGGTTCATAGGCTCATAGGTATGTACTAGGCTACTGGCCCTGAAGCCTTTAGAAGCCCAGCCCATAGGATTACCCTGGCATCATGCCATCCGACCTTAGTTCCTAGTGTCTCTATCGAGTAGAGCCATTAGAATTATCCCCAGGGGGAATTTTCTATTTCCCATCAATTCATCAAGATTTCTCTTGAAGAGTGCCAGTGAGGTGCTCTGTTTGACATGTATGGGAAGTCTATTCCATAGCATGGGCAGTCTCTGAGTTATGAACCTGTCCCTCCAGCATGTTCTGTTGATTGTGGTAATGAGGTTGAGGTCTCTGGAGAGTGTGGTGTGGAGGGATTGGGATTTCTTAGATGTAGCATTTCTAACAGAGGAGGATCAGACATGGCTTTGTAAGTCAAGCAGAGATCACCTCTAAGTAGGCGATATGAGACAGAGAATAGTTGGAGTTTTTTTGAGTCTGTCCATATAGGACAAGTGTTTTAGGCCCAGGATCCTCTTTGTGAGGTACTTTTGTGGCCTCTCCAGTTTTTGCAGGTGTCTAGTGAGGTACATGCCAAGTGGGGCATTGTACTCAATGACTGGCCTAATGGGGGAACAGTAGAGGGAGACAATGACCTCTTTCTTCCTGGATGCAAAACCCTTAGTAATAAGATGTGCCGCTTAGAAGGACTTTCTGACCACAGTGGCAATGTGGTGGTCAAAAGAGAGGTTGCTGTCAGCCTGTGTTCCCAGATCTGTTATAACACCTTCTGTGTTCAGTGGACTACCATCAATGTGGTAATTCATGGGAACTGGGTTTTTCCCAAAGGGGATGACGACACATTTTTTGGCATTGAGCTTAAGGCCATGGTTCTGACACCAGTCGTTGGTCTCAGTGAGGCCTTTCTGTAGGATATCAACATCACTTGGGGAGTTAATAGTAGCTAAAAAACAAACACAGCTCACACCAATGTCATAAAACACAAACACCACACCAGGAAAAAGATATACATTTTTTTTAAGGAATACATTTCTTACATCAAACAGCCACTTTATATTGTTACATCATAATTTGCTAAATTCATTGCCACCAATGTTTGTGTCTTTCAGCTTTTCCTGGTTAGGGGTCACCACAGCGGAACTCCGGTTCGCTAATGATTGGCAGTTGATTTTTAGGTACCAGCTTGCCAGGCCTGATGCACAACCTTCAATGAAGGTGCACCCATTCACGCATGTCTCCACGCAGAAGACGCTCTAGCTGAGAATCGAACTGGACAGCGTCTTACTGTGAGGCGACAACGTTACCGCAGCACCACCTCCGTTCATTGCCACCAATAGGCTTCACAAATCAATTAAAAAGAATTTTACCATTGCATTTTAAAGTGCCCATTGCTTAAAAGTGAATGTATGAATAATAATTAATGTTATATTAAACATAAATAAACACTAAATTCATATAAGGCAGATAACATGGACAGCAATCAAATTCCAAATCCTCTTAATGCATGCATTTTTTTGCTGTTTCAACCCTACTTTTAAATAACTATAAATTACAAATGTGTTCATTACTAATTCATGATCCTACACTACTAACTATAACACTTTAATAAAAAATTGTATTATAACAAATGCATATTGTAACCAACTTTTCAAGTATAATTTATCAATTTTTAATTGAGCAGTTGCATCAGAAGAACATAAAACAAACAGCTATTTATGAAACTTCTGGACATTAGAGTCTGTGAACAATTATACAAAAACAGGTCAAGGCAATTGAGACAAGATCTTATACCTATAAGTTCGGAATGTTTAAATCTAACTCCATATTTAATCCCCTGAGATACAGTGTTCTGAAATTAATAATACATTTAGTCTCCAACTGTACTAATCTATCAACCAAAGCATCCCCTCTCTGTAATCTAGGTTTGTCCAACACACTAAAGAAAAAAGACTCACCAGAGCCCCCATGGGACTGGATGAAATGTTCTGCCACTGGATTCTCCAACCTGCCCCTCCTAATGTCCCCCATATGTTCCATGATTCTCTTTTCAGTTTGAGGGCCCTCTCCTAGCATGTTTTTAACTGCCTTCAGTCCCCTCTCAAGTTTTATATTTGTATATAAAGATTTTGCATCTACAGTAGCCCAATAACACTCATGGGACCACTCCAAGCCACCTAGAATTTTAGCCAACATTTTCCCATTTTTGATATGGGAACTGACTCTACTTAGGTGGCTTTTTAAATGGAAGTCCAGAAATAAGCCTACATTTTGTAAGAAGGCTGCTTTCTCCGATACTACTGGTCTTCCTGGTGGGTTTTACATACACGTATGTACCTTGGGAATAACTTTAAACAACGCATCTCTGGGGTGTTTGATATGAAGCTTGTTAACATCCATTGAATTCAAAAATCCCAGTCTTTCCCCCCTCTGTAGTATTTCCAGTAATGAATCTCTAGCTCTGTAAATTTTACCATTGATGTTGACCCCATCCAAATTCTTGATATTCCTACAAATAATAAATGTTCCGCAGGGAAAACTTCCCCATCTGTCATATTTGTTTTGCAATTTACCAATCAGTAACAACTCCTTCAAAGTTTTGACCTACTGTAGGAGAAGGTTACCCTGTCTGAAAAAATGCCCCCATATTTCTCATCACTGAGGACAACTGGCCAGTACCTATTTACCAAATTTCTCAAAATGTCTGAAAATGGGGAATATTTATTGACAAAAAATAGAGAATCATGTGCTTCTACCTTTTTCCCCCCCAGAAATCATTCCTTTGGGGGCCCTATCTTCTCTAATCAATACATTGAGTGCTAGCCCCAGCTTTTAAAAATTCATAAATTATACTTGAAAAGTTGGTTACACTATGCATTTGTTATAATACAATTTTTTATTAAAATGTTATAGTTAGTAGTGTAGGATCATGTATTAGTAATGAACACATTTGTAATTTATAATTATTTAAAAGTAGGATTGAAACAAAAAATGTATGCATTAAGAGGATTTCATGCTTGTGTAGTCCACTTCATAAGATGAAATTTGATTGCTGTCCATGTTATCTGCCTTATATGAATTTAGTGATTGTTTAAAAAATATTTATGTTTAATATAACATGAATTATTATTCATACATTCAGTTTTAAGCAACGGGCACTTTAAAATGTAATGGTAAAAGTATTTTTAATTGATTTGTGAAGCCTACTGGTGGCAATGAATTTAGCAATTTATGATGTAACAATATAAAGTGGCTGTCTGATGTAAAAAATGTATTCCTTGAAGACATAAGCCGAGGTACCGGATGTTTCAGTAAAGAAGAAATTTTCCTGGTGTGGTGTTTGTGTTTTATGAGTTAATAATAGCTCCCAACTTGCAATTGTCTGCGAACTTTGTCAGCCAGAGTCCCTTCATGTTGGCCTGGACTTCAGAGAAGTAGACACCAAACAGGAGAGGACTCAGGACCGAACTCTGTGGGACTCCGCTCGTGACTGGACGGCAGTCTGACTTGAAGTCAGCTACTTTCATACTCTGGGTTCTATCGGTGAGCAAGCTTGCAACCATCCTAGTGATATAGGGGTTGATGCCTAGCTCAGTGAGTTTTTCTATGATTCCTGAGTGGGAAATGGTATCAAAGGCCTTGGCCAGATCAAGGTAGGCTGTATGAACCACCTTGCCTTCATCCACAGCTCTGGTGACTGACTCAAAAAAGTCAACCAAGTTGAGCAGGCATGATCTACCCTTCACAAAACCATACTGTGTGGGATCCAGGGTTTGGAGATTCCCTATATCCTTGTTTATTAGGTCCATGATGATGCATTCCATAGCGTTGCATATCAGACTCATCAGGCTAATGGGGCAATAGTTCCCAGGGTCTGAAGTCACTCCTTCTTTGTGGGGAGGGATGACTATAGCAATGCGTCATTTGTTGGGGACAAAGCCTGAGGTGAAGCTCTGATTGAACAGGGCAAACAAGTGAGGTCCCAGTTCACTCTGTAGTTCATGTAGAACACAGCCAGGGATATTGTCAGGTCCTATTCTTGGCCTTGGACAGTGCTGTTTTAACCTATGCAGCAGTAATACTGGATGCCTGGCAATCTACTGGCATTGTGATTGGTTCTTTGGGGGGGTAAAGTTGGCACTGAATCTGTTGGCCAGTTTATTGGCAATATTTGTTGGGTTGGTATAGGAGGTACCATTGTGCAGTACTTCAGAGCAAATCTTGGCATTGCCGTGAAGATTCTTTACATAACTATAGAAGGCCTTGTGATTGTCTTTACTATCTGCTGCAATTCTGTTTTCATAGCTAGCTTTAGAGGATTTGATGAGGGATCTCAACTTTTTGTTGAGGCTGATAAGGGAATTTTTCCAGTCCTGGGACTTTACCTTATTCCGCATCGGTTTCCTCCTTCAGTTGTAGAGTTTGTTTATGGCAGAGGATCACCAGATTGGCTTCCTTTTTTTGGAGGAGAGCATCTTGGTTCTGTTGGCTATGGCAAGATCCATGCATTTGTGTACGTTCTCGTACAGTGCACTGGTGAATGATTTTTAGGTCATGCAACTATTCTCCATTTCGTGGGTACCATGAATTTAACCACCTCTGTGTTTAGGAGCCCAAAGTTAGCTTTGGAGAAGTTTTTCATGGTGATTACCTTTGTGGGGGGGGGCTGGATTTCTAAAATGATTAGCTTGTGGTTGGATCTAACCAGAGAGGAGTTGACTACTGGTTGCCCATGTTAGTAATGACCAGGTCAAGGATGTTGCTACCTCTAGTGGGGGTAAGAACGAGCTGATCCAAGGCATTGGAATCAATGAATTCCAGGAAACGTTGGGCAAGTGCATTGCTACATGACTAGCTTTCCCAGTTAATGGAGGGGTAGTTGAAGTCACCCAGTATGAGAGTGTTTGGTTGGACCCTAATATTCTCCAGGATGCTTACAAACATGGAGTGTGAGCCTTGGGGCATGGTTGGGGACCTATAGCAGGCTACGACCTGAATTGCTGTCTTACCCCAATGTTAGCTGCAACCTGAAGTATCTCTGATGTGTTATGTTGGTCTACCAGTCTGGATGTGTGCACATCCTTTATGAATATGGAAGCACCACTGCCTTTGGAGCTTCGGTCCAAGTTCTGGGGGTCGAAAGGTGTGGAATGAGTTAAAGCCTGGTAGTGCAGGGATGCTTTCTGCTGCCTTGAACCAGGTCTCTGTTACAGCACAAATGTCGATGTTCTCCATTTTAAGGAGTGCTTCGAGTGAGTGCATTTTGAAATTTAGACTTCTAGCACTGAGCAGCATGACCCTCAGATTGCATTTGTTTGTAGCTGTCACTGTGGTAATTTGGTCTTTGGAACACCACCTAAAAAAGGCACTATAGGGGTGGCAAGAGCCTTGGCCAGTATCCAGTTATTAGATTACAAGCAGATAAATTATTTGGCTTAAATGATTGGGTTATTTTAAAGCCTTTTTTGGCTGACAGACCTCTTAAGCATTGATTTTATACAAGATGTAGTAATTTGATTTTTTTATTGATATTTTAGGTATGGCGCACAACATAATATTTATTACAAAACATTAATTAATATCAAATTTTATTTAATATATAATATTGTGTACATTCATCCATGTACATACAAACACATTTCATGTAGTCTGTGAAATATATATTTTTAATATATTTATAGGGTTTATATGAGCTCTAAGGAATCATGTTTCAGATTTGGTTTGACTAAAGGCAATATTCAGTTTTCTACTTGGAGTTTGCTGCCACCTACTGACATTACAGAGTAACACAGATATTTTTTAGCATATTAGGAGTACTAGGCAGTCTGATACAGTTTACAATGTGTAATATGTACAGTGATGTAGAACAGCATCTATCTCTCATTTATAGTAATGTGTACATATATTTTTATATCTATTTTATATATATTGTAATTGAATTAAATGTTTAAGATGAATAGTTAGTATATGAATTAACACAGGGCCGTGATTGGCCATTTGGATGATGATGTATTGATAGAGAAGTATTTGAATGAAGATGAATGAGTTTCTGTATATGTCTGATGAAGTGTCCTGAAGAGACACGAAAGTGCTAACAGTTCTTAATTTGTTCTATTAAACTTTTATTTTACTCCCTTGTGGCCCTGTTTGTGACCTCTTTGTTTTAGCTATTTGATATTTTTATTAATTCATTGAGGCACTTAATTCTCTGACTACAATGTTGTTTCTTCAACTTTTAAACAAAGCTATGATATCTAGGTCCAAGGAAGTCATTGCTCCACTGTATTCTGCATTCATTATCGCTATCATTGAGTACAATGCCCATACCTCTCAAACTGGAGACATCAAAAATCTGGACAAGGCCCATGAAAAATAGCTACAAATTTGTGCGCTGATTAACATTTAATCTGCATACATAATTACATAACCCCACCCACTCCAGTGGAATTGTGGGATGCCAACTTTCAAATGCAAACTGAAGAACAGACAACCAAAATATGGCACCAGGGTCCACCTGCAGCCGTTCCAATGTCCCATTACCTGGCTATTTCACTCCATTTACCATAAACACTAATGTATGCATACTGCTTTACTTCTACAATGATTATTTGGATTTTATTTTTACATTTTACAGTACAACAATGCAGAAACACTGACAGACATCATCTGGTAAACAAAGCAATACTGTCTCACAATGAAAATAGGCTTGACATTAAAACTTCTCTGCCCTTGAAACTCACATTCATTGAAACAACATTGAAACCAACACCACATCCAAAGAAAATGCATCTGGCCAGTGGTGGATAAAGATTACCTTTGGGCTGTTTTCAAATGGCCCCTTGCACACAAAACAAGAAACATACAAGCCTTCTGTTAGGAGCTGCAGAAGAGGTTTCTGCCTTTACTTGACTTAACGGGGGGTGGAGGGAAAGAATTCATTAGTTCCTGAATCCAAAAATGGAGGAAGCATCTAACTTTAGAAATATTGTACTTCAAATTTGAGATGATTAGCAAAGAAGTCTATTTCTTGGTGTGACTCAGAGAGAAATAATCCATTGAAAAATGTTGTTTAGTGGTCATTCATGCATTAGGTATGTATGTTTAGGAAACTCACCAGGAAATACTTATGTCCTGATAAATAAACTAACACTATAAAAAATGTTATACTGAATTGATTAATTACTGCAAGGTCAACATCTAAAAATAAAACTTTACCGATCAGTGTTAAAAAGAAACATATGTAAAATCTTCCGAAAACAAATATCAATAACATTATCTTACTATTCCTATTACCCTAAGCAATAAAACATCACATTTCATCTTGATAACACATTGTTCTTAATTTGGTGCTAATGTAACACAGAGCATTATGTTCTAGTAGTTTCTCTTTATCAGAGCATTTCCCATAAACTAAGTTCATATGTTTATCTTGCTTATATCAAGTACCTCATCTACCAATGACAGCAGGAGTAAATGGAAGCATCTTATCAAAGACAGTAAAATTAAGACATCATCTTCTAACCTCTAACCTTCCGTCATCCCCATTCATTCCATACTGCCCATAACCATGTTACATACACTTAGCTCATTTCCTAAACTGTTACATTGTTACTATTCTCTTTCCAGCAACCTTCTCATTTTGTGATATTCACCTTTAATAGATGATTCCATTCAACTTCCTCCAGACCCTATATCATTGTACAAACCCTCATGGCTGACACATTCTCTTTAAAAAATACATCACTGCAAATCTTTTCTCATCTTTCACATCACTGCCAGTCTTTAGGTTTATATTGCATTTCCAAAGATTATTTAAATCATCTGCTTCCCAGAAATGTGCTCAGTGTATGTGATGGCCTTTATAATCATAAGACATTGTTCTCCGTAAATGAGAACATCGAGTGCAGCTCTTGCATGCTACCAATGAGCCATATATCTGTTATTCTTACAATATTGTGAAATATTACATTTGCCTCGCTATCCTGCCCTTGCTATCATCAGCCATTTCTTCTAGTCTACTCATCAGAAACTCAACAAGCCATGTTTGCAACAAAGATTTGAAAAGACCATTAACATACAGTGCGACTCAATTTCTGTTTTATTTTTCCATTCTCAGCTTGACATTTATAGCAATTAACACAACTCAATTTCACATATTCACTTTACTAGTTCTCAGTTAGTTTTCCTTCCACATAGTCAACCAACCAATTCACTCTCTATTCCCTTACCAAGGCCACAGAATGCTACATATTTACAATTTTACATAACCTTCTTGGGAATTATCAGTCACCCATCCAAAAAATGCATTAAGTTATATCCAGTTAATGCTGTTTTATCTTGCTCTTCTACTTAGCAACATTAACCACATACAATACATACATTTCATATGCATAGTTTAATCCTTAATATTGATAGAGTCTAACTTCCTCTATTGAAAATCTTTACTTTATATCTTCCATAAATACATGACTAACACAGGTTTATATATGAAACTATGGCTTCCTATTCAAGCTGCAATGAAATGTTATGTTCACTAAGTCACTCCAAGACCAGACTCCGGAGAACCCCAAAAATGGGTAGGATTATCCACGTCCAAATTAAACCCGTCCGAAAATGGAACTACCAGTACCAGGGCCATAGACACAAATGATTTCCATGACAGAACCAGAGTCCGGTGGGCAGTTTTTTGGCTACAACAGGTGATTCTAGCCATGACTCGAACTGTTTAATAGATCCAGTGGACAGAAAAAGAAAAATACAGCTTTCAGATATTGAAATGACAATAAACACACACAATGAAAGCTTTCTGCTTTTGGAAACAACTTGTATTTCTTCCCTTTCTAAACAAGAACTGCTTCGCTCCTTCTCACCAATAATACAGCCCACTTTAGGTTCCTCTGTGCTTAAAATGTTAAGATCTGACTCAGAGAAGTGAATTCATGATGGGAGGGGTTTGTTGTCTGTAATTCACAAAACTTGGAGCGAGTAAGAGAAAGAGTCGGCCCCTTACTCCAATTTGTGCTAATAAACTGGGCAGTTTAGGGGTGGGAGCAGTACTAAGAAACAATTATTTCATTTTAAAGTCGTACTGTACATGAAAAGTACAATCCTTGCTGGATGCAGCATAAAAGCGCCTCCTAGTTTCTCCTATATTACTGTCAGAGTAAAGCAAATTAGTTACAGGACACCTAAAATGTTAATAAGACTACAGCAAATGTGTTTTTGCCAAGGCCCTCCCCTTTTGCCCTTAAAGCACATTTTCCTCATTTGATTTTTTTGCTAGGGGCTGGAATTAAGTCGATTTCTTACGTTTGGATCACTGGGTGGCCCTACTACTATGGTCCAGCCCGGTTTCTTATGCAACCTGAGGAATTAAAAGTCCTGGTACAGCAAACCTCAACGTTCCATCAGCTTCAGAGATAATGTATGGTGAAGTGTAGTCAGATGGATAGTGTGCAAGAACTTCGCTCAGAATGAAAAATATTCAGCAGCTGTAATAAAAGGCACACATACACACACGCACACACACACACACACACACACACACACACACACACACACACACACACACACACACACACACCTTTCCTTACTTGAGTCTTGTTTTCCCTGAAACGAGTAGTTCCTCTTTCTCTGTTGTTCCAGCTTTGTCATTATACCTGCTCGCAAGTTCCTCTGCCATTCCATCTTTGCAATTCTGCCATTATCACATGCAAACAAGTTCCTCTCCTCTGCCATAAACAAGTGCTGTTGTTTCCCCATTTCTGCCCACTTGCAATTCAATTTCAGCCAGCCGGAAATTATGACGTGAGCTCCTTAAGCACAATTCTGACTGGCTGGTAGCCTGACGGAGCTGACATCATCCCGCACGTGATGACGTCAGCTCCAACAGTGCAAATATTAAAAAATAAAGCAAAAAAATCGGAAATGAAGGGGTGTCACTCGAGAATCGTGGCACCCCTTCATTTGGACCCAAAACTTGGTAAAAAACGAGTGATTTGGTATGGTTGGGAGGCATACCCAACAACTGGAACATCCACTGAGGTTCCTCATTAAAAGAATACAGGGTGCAAGTAACATGTCCTATGCAGACCACTTCAAGGCCCTATCCATTATTGTGTCGCCTATAGGCTGTTGAGGGGAGATCTATGCCTGGCATACAAGGCATTCTCAGACCCCTCTCTGATGTACTTCCTGCATATCTGAAAAACAAACAGCACAGAATTACCAATTCTAAAGATGTAAACCTTGCCTGTAATATAAATAGGACCTGCTGGATAGACAGGTATGTATACCAGAGACTACCCCTTCTCTGGGATAGGCTCCACATCCATGTGAAGCAGAGTTCCTGCCTAACCCAATTCAAGTGTAACTTGGACAACTGGGTGGCAAACAAGAAATTAATCCATGGTTTGGTATCTATGTCTCTAATGGGCACAAGTAAACTGTAAATGGTTCATCTCCCAGGCCCCTGCTTGTACGTTTTTCATGTCCCAAGCCCCTGACTTGTCAGTGATTTGGGATGCATGGCTAGGCTTAAAAAGATCCTTGTGGTCATTAGTCTAGTAAGCACCTATGAGCCTATAAACCTAATTGTCAAAGTGATGAATACTGGATGTAAGAGAAGTGGTAGTGGGTAATAACATGAACATTTTCATTCAAGTTGCATGTGTTAGTAGTTGCCTTTGCAATGCCTTGCATAGGTTGCTAGATGGAGCATTACAATATTTAAATCTGTCTGCACTAGTGTTTCCCCAGTGGAGCTGGCTGTGATACATTTCTAAATCCTGGGTCATACGGTCAGACCAAGCAATGCACCCCTGTTCTGAAACCTATATGGTTCCTGTACAAGTAAGGTACCACAGGATTTGTTATGAGGTCTTTTATTTTTATGTAAGATAAAATCTGCAGGGAAAAGACTGTATTTTCTATGGAACACAAAATATTTGCCAAACATGAATCTACAAGAAAGCAGAACAAATTAAATTGGACTAGCCTGCGTTAGAGAACTGCTCATAAACATGCACTGGTTTCTTTATCATTGAAGTATGTGTATCAATATATATTTTAGAGAGAGTTTTACTGAGCTGAGAACATTGCTTCCTCTGTCTCGTTCAAAAAGAAGTTATGTATGGTACTCAGTAGAACATTTTATAAATGTAAAACAAAGAAAATTTGTAAACAAAATGGGATTTCCTGCACTTTTAGGTTCATAGCTGCATACTAGGCATGTGGTTCAGGAGACCATCAAAACGTTTAGCCCAATATCCCCAGAGCATTATCTGGTTAAGTGACTTGCTCAGAGTTGTACAAATAGGCAAACGGTTGCTGGGGGGATCAAACTCAGAACTACATGAAGCACTTCTGTGTTAACTACCAGAACAAATTCTGTTCATTTTTGATAACCAAACCTACAGTCTTATAATGTGAAGTCACACACTGCATCCATTATACTATCTCAGGCATGCCAGATAGTGATGTAAAAAATCAGTATATGCATTAACAATTGAAAAAGCAGAGCCAGACAGAGTTTGTGGGAGGGATAACTATCCCAGATTCAGATTATCCAGGAGAAAAAAATCCAATGAGAAGTTGGTGTAAAATGAATTCTCTGTTGGATAAAAAATGCGCTTTCTGAACAGGTGTTGAAAGGGTTAAAGAATCTGACCTTCTCTTGCTCTAAGGGCAGACATATCCTCTGCATCTTCTCTGCCAGATTCCAGGTTTAGCATTCAAGTTACAATTAGCAGTGCATCACAGTTATTAGCAAGTGTAAAATTCTTTCTGCAGTCACAATGTGGCAGTATAGCCATAGTGTTTTAGGCATTTTATTTACCTGATTTGGACTTCTGGACTTTTTGGTAGGCTTAGAACTAAATAAGCTTCATGAAACATGATCCTCATTCTTACTAATCTAAATCTGTTTCATATGCAACATCCACTCGATTGTACAGATGAACCTACCATCAAACTTAATCAAATGTGCTTAAAATAAATGCTGCCCACCCATTTTTTTCTCAAGGTTCTGATTTGTTTTATTCATATCATTCTATTCCACATTTTAACTTTATATCTCTTCTTCTTCTGGCTTTTCCCAGTTAGGGGTCGACACAGCGGATCACCTGTCCGCTCATGATTGGCAGTGGTATTTTATGGTGCCAAGGTACCAGCCTGGCGCCCAACCTTCCACAGAAGGCACGTGCATGCACACACTCAAACTTAGGGCCAATTTGGAGTGTCCAATCCACCTACAGCATGTCTTTGGGATATGGGAGGAAAACGGAGTACCCCGAGGAAACACACACAACCACAGGGAGGACATGCAGACTCCACACAGAAGGCATCCCAGCCGAGAATTAAACCAGAGAACATCTTGCTGTGAGGTGGCAGTGCTATCCACTGCACCACCTCGGCCGCCCATAACTTCATATCTCTATTTTTAATTATAATCTACACATACTAACTTTAATGGTAATCTGTATTATTAGTTTTTAGGTTCTGTTTGTTTATTCATTAGTGATACAACTTTTTGCATCTGTAGTCTACATTTTCTCCAAGTAGATTCTACAGCTGTAATCTTTTATTTGTGTTGCATTTCTGAATTTGTGGAAAAAAGGTTGGCACAGTGGCACAGCAGTTAACATTGCTGGTGCTCTACATTTATCTCTCCAGTTCAGTTTTTGGCTGGGGTACTCTGTTTGTGGAGTCTAAAGGTTCCCTGTGTGTCTGAATGATGTTATGGTAGGTGATCTTGTGTTGTAACAGATTTTGTGACCCTGAAAATTGCCTGTAGGTGTTTTTGTGTACTACAACTGACTGGCATTCTATTCAGTATTAGTCTGTTTACCTTGCTTCCACTGAATGTGGAGTAGGATTTAGCTCCCCTTGACCCTGAAATGATTTAAGTGTATAAATGGAAATCCAGTGAACAAAAAAAAGTGGTTAAAGATAGAATGAATGACTCCTGGAAACAAACAAAGTACAGTTGTGTAAAATCTTACCATATCGGTAGATGTCCTTGCCTTCGCCACTGCAGTATTCATAAATTATAGGATTCCCTGCCATGAAGCCTATCATCCGGCCAGTCTACCAAACTCTACTGTTGCTTTAAGGTACGCTGAACATCACCTGCATACTCATCATGTAGCGCATGGCATAAAGGTGATGTTGAGGCGTACCATCCTCAGAAATGATTGCCCCAGTACGAACAGCAGTCCCAGGAAAACCAGAGAGAAACTGCACCTCCAGGAAGGAAAAAAGGGAGGGAGTGAATACTGCAGTGTTAAAGGAAAGGTCATCTACCATTATGGTAAGATTTTACACAACTCTGCTATGTCCTTACATTCACTGCTGCAGTATTTATAAGTTATGGGAGAGTGCAAAAGCTCAAGAAGAAACTTGGGAGGAGGAGGAAGCAGCAGTAGAGCCCTCTAAGAAGCCATGAAGAATGGCATCAGCAAAATCAGCTCTAGCTCTGGAGATGCCATCCAGCTTGTAGTGTTTGGTAAAAGTATGCATGGAAGTCCAGGCAGCTGCTTGAATAATAGAATTAGTGTCAGAGCCCTTGAAAAAGCCCCAGAAGAAGCCGCAGCTCTAGCAGACTGAGCCTTTGCAGGAGAAGGAATTCTCTCACCATGAAAAGTGTAACAAAAAGAAATAGCCTTTGAAATTCAAGTAGAAATAGTTTGCTTGGAAACAGCCAATCCTAAAGACCTAGGATGAAAGGAAACAAACAACTGATCAGATTTTCTGATAGCTTTAGTCTTATCCAAATAAAATCTGAGCTGCCTATGCACATCTAACATATGCAGCACCCTCTCATTGTCAGATTACAGAGGGGAAAAATGTAGGCAAATTAACAGGCTGATTAAGTGACAATTCATTAACCACCTTGATCATAAAAGAAGGATTAGTACGCAAGAACACCCTGTCCTCATGAAATATCAAAAAAGGTGGATAAGCCATAACGGCTTGTAACTCAGAAACCCATCTGGCAGAAGTAAGAACTAACAAAAGAACTGTCTTCCAAGAACAATGTTGCAAGGAAGCTGAAACAGCAGAATCAAAAGGAGCCAGTGTCAATTTCTCCAGAATGAAATTAAGGTCCCAGGGAGAACAGGCTTTCTGGGAGGTCTAATATTAAGGATGTGTTTAAAAAATTGCTTAGCCTCAAATCAGGAAGAGGAGTTAAAGGCAGACAAGCAGCAACAGCTGATAAGTGGGCCTTAATATAGGCCAAACCAGCTCTGAGCAACTTACACAAACAAGACAGAACCAAAGGAACATCCACAGTAAGTGGGTCCATGTTACAAGAAAGACACCAAATAGAAAACCTCTTCCATTTCGATAAGTAGGATTTCCTAGTAGTAGGTCTCCTGGCCTCCTGCAGGATGTGCAGCATGTCTTCAGAAAAAAGGTGTCTATCAGGAATCAAACCCTGTCACCAACAGTGTCTGCTGAAGTGTGGACAGGTGTGGATGGATGAGTGATACCTTGTCTTGTGTGAGTAGATCCACCCTGTGAGGTAACATTTGATGATGGCCCTTGACTAGATGCAGAAGTAGAGGGAACCAGTACTGTCATGGTCAAAGGAGAGTCACCAACAAGAGTTTGTGAGCATCCTGTTGAAACTTGAATAGGACTCTCAGAATGAGAGGAAGGGGGGATGCATAAAGAAACATCCCCTTCTATGAAAATGAGAGGGTGTCCTACTTCCACACCAGAGGACCTGGGACTCTGGCACAAAACAGAGGAAGTTGTCTGTTCAGAGAGGAGGCAAAGAGATCTACTTGAGGAGTACCCCGCTGGTGAACAATGGCCAGAAACAAATCCCTGTGAAGTATCCATTCATGAGATTGAGTGAAGGACTTGCTCAGAGTGTCTGCCACAATTTTATGATCTGAACAGATATAAACTGCCTGAAGAGTCACTTGATACTTGACAGCCAGATCCCATATCAGAAGTGCCAGCCAGCAAAGAAGTTAAGATCTTGTTCCCCCTGTTTATTGATATACCACATAACTGTAGTATTATTGTCAGTGAATACCTTGAGAGGCCCCGGAGAGAAAAGAGGATGAAAGGCCTGAAGAGCCAGCATAAAAGCCCTCATCTCTTTAACAGTGATGTGCTCCAGGGAGCCAAATGTCACTCCTCATCCCATATCTGAAGCATCTGTGAACAGATCCTGACAGGGAAGAGGAGGATGAAAAGGGTGCCTTGGACTCAGAGACAACTGCTAAATCCATCACAGAAGTTCCTTCTTGAGACAAGGGAGAAGAGGAACTGTAAAGTTTAGAGGATGCGCCTGTTGAAGCCACACCAACTTCAGAAACCACTGGAAGTTTCTCATGTGGAGTTTGGCCAGAAGGCACATTGTAATGGTGGAAGCCATGAGCCCCAGAGGTCTCAGAAATCCCCTGGCTGTAATGGAAGCCAGGGAAAGAAGAGTTTGAAAGTAAGAAATGAGAGTTAAGGCCTTTGGAGGAGGCAGGGATGCCAGCATTGGCACCGTCTGAATCCTGCAACCCAGAAAGACATGATCCTGAGAAGGAGTCAGGGAAGTCTTTTTGAAGTTTATCATGAACCCCCGGCTCTGACGAAGAGAAATGGTAAAATGAAGATTTTGCAAAAATAACCTCTGGAGAGGATGCCTGAATCAACAGGTCATCCAAGTAAGGAAGTATTTGGATCCCTTGAAGCCTACAAAAAGCAATCACAGGAGCGAAACATTTGGTGAACACCCTTGGAGCAGTACAAAGGCCAAAGGGCAAAGCACAGAACTGAAAATGCCAGGAAGCAACAGAGAAATGCAAAATCCTCCCGAAAAGAGGATGGATCAGAATATGGAGATAATCATCCTTGAGATCCAGTGATACCAGAATGGCCTAAGAGAGCAAGAGAGGAAAAAGGGTCTGAAGGGACAACATCAGAAAGGAAGGCACCTTCAGAAAGGTGTTTAGATGGGAGAGGTCTAGAATCAGTCTCCAAGTACCTTCTTTTCTGGACACTAGAAACATTTTTGAATAAAACCCCTTCCCCCTTTGGGACATAGGCACCTCTTGAATAGTACCCTGAGAGAAGAGATCTCGAAGGACTTCTGGGAAAAAGGGAAGCTGTTCGTGAGGAGGCTGAGGAGTGCCCATAAAAGGAGGACAGGAAATCCACACCATGAAGTACACCTGACGAATGACTGACAGAACCCAAGAATCCTGGGTGATTTGAAGCCAAATAGGAAGAGAAAGTGAAAGGAAAAGGGAAAGAGGAATCTGGCTTGGAACAGGTGGACAGTCAGACAGCATCTGGTTTGTCAGGAAAGGAAGGCTTTAGAATCCCTGCAGTCTTAGTGGCCTTAGCAGGAGGAGCCTGTTTACCACCCTTTTTACCTTTAGCAGAAGGGTGAGATTGCCTACGAACAAAGGATGGCTTAGAAGGATAGTTTCTCTGAAATTTAGGCACAGGAGAATCAAAGATGTGTTTAAGCTCCTGTAAGGCCTTCCCTTTGTCCTGAAGAGACTTAAACAAACTAACAGCCGCTTCCCCAAACAAACATTTATTATCCAGAAGAGCATCCATCAACTTAGCCTTAATATCATCGGGTAAAGGTTGAAGTCTAAGCCAGAAATACCCCCTCAGTACTGAACCAAAAGTAGCAGCCCTAGAAGAGGAATCCGCTGCATCATAACTACAATTGATAGAATGACAAACTACTTCAGAAGAAGTCCCTAGCAAGGAAAGATCAGAAGATTTACTCTCATAGTCTGGAAGATCAGAAAAAAGCTGACAAACCTGAGAAAGAAGAGCCAACACATAAATATATATATATATATGGGTCTGATAAATAACAGCCCTAAAAGCTAGGGTAGCCGAAGTATAAACCTTCTTACCCAGCCTGTCCATGGTTCTGGTATACTTGTCAGAAGGCAGTAACTTGGACAAAGGAAGGAATTGAAATGGCTTATCAGATGCTACAGACACCACAGAGGTGTCAGCAGCAGGACATTTGAACAAAAAGGAATAATCCACAGGCACCCTATAAAACCTATCAGACTTCTTGGGAGCAGGGGGCAAAGAATCAGGTGCTAGAGAAGCAGCCAAGACAGGAAGAATAGCTGCAGGTTTATGAGATTCCATCTGCAGTATCTCATAGTACTTGTTATGGATATCAGAAAACTGGACACAATCCCATTTCAAAAAATTCCATCATCCTAGAGCTTGTGTCCTCAAAGGAAATTTCCTCTGAAGGAGAATCTGGACTATTAGATTCCTCCTCCTCAGACCCGTAGTCTATAGGAGAAGGAATCTGGGTAGAATAAGTAAGGGATTCTTCATCAGAATCCAATTCTTCCTCAGAAGAATTCAATTCTGGGCCTTTTAGGTGAAGAAGAGGACCAAGGAGGAGCAGGAAATGAAACCCCTTGAGGAGGCCTTAATGAAAGTAAAGCATTAAATAACTCCTGAGTTAAGGCCTGCACCTCACTTTGTGAATCCCTAGGAGCAGAAGAAACATGTTTAGTTTTCTATTTCTTTTTTAAGGGGATATCCATCCTAGAAAACTGAGAAGGCCCTGACTCAGTATAGAATTCCACCACTGTAGTAGGAACTTATTCCCTTGAAGAAACTGGGGAATCCCCCTAGACCTCTTGGAAGCAATCAGCCATGGTTCCCCCTGAATGCCTGAAACAGATGCCTGCAAAGCCTCATCAGATGTGCTGCCAGCCAGATCCTCACCAGCCTCCAATCCAGAAGTGGCAGAGGAATCCGACAACACAACCAAGTGAGTCTCTGTGTTTGTAATAACCTGGGGAGAAACCCCTGACAGAGGCTGGACAGCAGAAGATTCTAGTCTTACCTTTTTCACCCTCTTCTTCCCTGACAGCTGACCCTCAGGGCAGGAAGTTCTATCCATAGTATCTTTAGCAAGAAGCTTAGGACACTGGTTCTCAAGATACAATGAAAGGTAACAAAGCCTGCTACAAAGGGTTTTCACAACAAACACCTAACAAATTGAACGAGACATATGGTCATGAGAAGCTTCTAGGCAAAAAAGGCACTTATTGTGGCGGCCTTTATAGGAAATCTGTCTCCCACACTGGCATTTACCCTTCCTGGATAACATTAAACCCCACAAACAGCACAAAAAATCAAGAAAAGAACAAAACCCTCCAACTGGGTACTTATCTGCAACAGTGAGGACTTCAGCAAACGGGAGTAATCACTGGAATTCCAGCAAACAGAAAAAAACAGATGGAGGCAAACAAACAGATGGTTAAAACAGCGTTCAGACTGGTAGCAACAAAGTTCTGACAATGGTACACCTGAACATCACCTTTATGTCCTACACTACATGAGGAGTGTGTAGGTGATGTTCAGTGTACCTTAAAACAATGGTAGACTTTGGTAGACTGGCTGGATGACAGGCTTTACCGCAGGAAATCCCATAAGTTATGAATACTGCATCACTGAATGTAAGGACATCTTCTTTTATCCATTAAATGAACAAATCACATCAACACAGGCTGTCTCCATTCATCTGATGAATAGAATGTCGTTTGAGGCACACTGCTGCTTCATTTCATCCTAGTCTAGCAGACATTTGGAAATCCTTTCTTATTTTTTATATTTATTTATTTGTTTGTGTTTGTTAACCAGAAGACAGCACTGATCTACACGGGCCTTTTTCAGACTCAACATAAGATCACTGACTGGTTAAGTGACTTGCTTAGTCATACAACAGGCAAATGGAGGCTGAAGGAATCAAACCCTGAACTACAAGAAGCAGCTTGTTAATGGGGCTCAGCCTTAACCTGCTGTTAATAACTGCTGAAGCGTAGCTTGAAAAAAGAAGTTATGTACTCACCTTAACATTCCATCTGTGTTGTCCATTTTCATTCTTCCTCAAATATTTATTTATTTATTTTACATTTGGTAACGGGGAAAGTCCAACTGAACACAGGTCCTTTTTCAGAGGAGGTCCAGGGAGGAAAGCTCCACATAGAAGATGCAAATACCAGATAAAAATATAGTTCAAATTACAGTTAGCAGAAAAAGAAACAACATGCAACATGCAATGTACAGTACAGTGAAACAAAAGTGTGACATTAAATCCATTTTATGCAAGGTACAGGTTACAGTATATACAGAAAAATGCAGTTTGAGAATTATATAATTTGTGGTCAGAGATGACCTATGGCATAGATTTTTAAGTAGCAACATAATACTTAGACTTATTTATAAGGGATGTTATAAAAGACCTGTTGTAGTTTTATATGCTAAATCTAGGTCTGAGAAACATTATACACTGGAAATTTTTAGTCTTGTTGATATATAGTATTGCAGAATGAACAAGGAGTTGAGAAATCAGAATCTCTGAATACTTAGGTTAGTGATTTGGTAGTTTAGTTGATGTAAGTGGGTTAGATAGGTACAGAAATTGAGGGTGAATTAACCAGGGTTAGTGCAGGAGCATAGCAATATCTGCCAGATGAGTTTTTAGCATTTGTTTAAGTTTTGTTAAGGAAGAATGGGACACTATGATGTGGGGCAGAGGGCTCCATTTTTAGATAAGAAGTTGGAGAAGAGGGAATCACCAGCTGCGTTGTTGGCTTTTGTTACCTGTAATAGTAATTTATTACTTGAGAGGAGTGATTGCTTGAGTGTAGAAGTATTCAGTTTTAGAGGGCGGTGGTTTTGTCAGCTTGGTGAAGGATTCTGTGGGCAAAAATCAATTATTTATAGAGAATGAGATGGGGAAGTTCATGCCATTTAAGTTAAGAGCTGAACAATGATCCGACCTGAAAGAAGAGTCTATGGCAAACCTGACTGTTTTATTCAGGCAGAAATCAAGCTTGGCAATTTCAGTGTTTCTCAAGTTTGTAAGTGTTGGGGAGGCATAGAGGAGTGTAGATATGAGAAGGGTCTGTGCAATGATGGATTTAGCCTGTTTAGTAAGGAATTGTTTATTTCTGTAAAGAACACCCCGTTTTCTATGCTCTTTCTTTATTGCCTGGGAGATATGGATGTCAAATCTCATACTACAAGAAGTTTAGAGTGAGTTACAGGAGAGATGATGGTTTTGTTCTTGCACATAATATTGAAGGAGGGGCTTGATGTGCTGCTGGATCTTGATGGATTAAACAGAAGTTTTTAGGGTTTAGAATTAGCTTGGAGTTTGTGAGCCATGCTTCAACCAAGAGAAAGGAATCTTGAGTAATTGAATGGAGATCCTGTAAGGAGGAGACAGAACAGATTATGGTTGAGCCATATGTATATTAAATAACAGAAGCATGAAGACAGGAGGTATGAAGATTGTTAGTAGAAAGTGAGAAGAATAAGGGTCCTAGAATGGAGCCTTGGGGAACTCCTATTGTAACTGCAAGAAGAGAGGAGAGGTCATTATGACAATGGGCAGCCTGCTGGTGACCTGTTAGATACCTTTGGAACCAAGAGATAGAGGGCTGATTGATATTAAACTCAGAAAGAACTTGGATAAGTTTAATATATTTGCCCATGTCAAAGGCCTTGGAAAGGTCAATAAATATAGCAGATACAAATTTCCCATTGTTTCTGTGGTGGTTTACTGTGCTGGTGAAGGACAGTAAGGCAGTAGTAGTGCTATGGGAGGGACGAAAGCCATGCTGGGGTGTTTGATATAAGTGTGTGTGTGTGTGTGTGTGTGTGTGTGTGTGTGTGTGTGTGTGTGTGTGTGTGTGTGTGTGTGTGTGTGTGTGTGCATGTCTGTGTGTAAGTGTGTAAGTGATCTATAATTTGTTTATGTATGCATCTTTCTGGAATTTTGGATAGAGGGGATAGTATGGCTATTGGATGATAATTAGTCAGTTCTGTAGAATTACTGCCTTTATGTAGGGGTATTATGTGGAAGATTTTCCAAATCTCATGGACTTTATTTTCAGACATAAATCTATTGATAAGGATGGTTACAGGGTAGGCTATTATGTCTGCAGCAATTTGCAGAAATTCTGCTAAAAGTCTGTCTGTGGGAAGGTCTGTAGGTTTTAGTTGTTCAAGCAATTTTTAATGCTGTTGATGGAGACTGGTAAAGGAGTGGTTGTTAGTGTTTGTCTTGGGTGGTTCAGTGGAGGGGGTAGTTTTGAATATTAGATAAGGCAAGTATGGTTTCAGTGAAATATTTGTTTAATTGGGTAGCTATGTTTTCATTGGTGTTATTGGTTGATGGGGAAGGTGTGACAGATTTTCCCGGAAGGACAATATTGATAATGGCTGCCCAGAACTTTTGAGGTGCTTCACTTGTATATTCTGTTAGTGATTACTTTTATCTTGTTTAATGATTTTTTTTGCTTTATTCTGGAGCTCTAAGTATGATTGTTTTGATGCTTGGGACTTGTTAGAATGCCACTGGTTCCAGGCTTTGTCTCTAGTTATTAGTAGTGACCTAGTTTCATTACTTAGCCAAGGAGCAGCCTTTGATTTGGTTCTAGTGGTTCTAGGAAGAGCATGTGTTCTCAAGATATCTAAAAAAGTAGTGTTAAAGAATTGAACTGCTTCTTCTAGGGGCAGTAGTTTTAGAGGTGTCCAGTTACAGTTCTGTAATGCTGACAAGAAAATGGTGGTAAACTGTTTTTTGTTTCTTTTTAAATGGTAAGCTGTTTGTTTGTTATGATGAAACTGATACCTTAGTAGAAGCATTGGATGATGGTCACTCAGCCTGTCAGGGAAGCAGCCAGACTGAAAGGGGAAGGTGGGTCTATTTATTAGTATCTATTCAAGGGTTGATTCCTTTTTGGTTGCTTTATCAATTCTTGTGGGGGATTGGATGATTTCAATAAATCCATAAAGGTTGATAAACTTTGTGGAGTTTAGAGAGGAGCAGGTCATCCAATCAATACTGAAATCACCCATGATGATAGTTTCAAGTGGTATTGAGTTGGAAGTCCAATGCAGTATGTCTTTCAGGGTAGCTATATTGTTTCATGGAGGGATGTAGCATCCAATTATCTAAATGAGTCTCTTGGAGCTAATTTCTAGTTTTGCAGAATAATATTTTTGTGTTACTGAAGTTAGGAATGGTCAGAACTAGAGCCTTTATTTTCATTTTGTTTTAAAATAGAATTGCTACCCCACCTCCTTTTTTGGCTATTCTGTCTTTTGCATAGGATATTGTATCCAGGAGGAAGAATACCATTGTTACTGTTAATTGATTTTAACCAGGTCTCAATTAGTACTACAATATCAGAAGAGTACAGTGAGAGATTGGCATGTAGTTCGTGGACCTTATTTATTATGCTCCTGACATTAATGTTAAGAGTTAGCTGGTTGGAGTTACTGTGATGGGTTAATAGGTTAGTAAAAGGTAGTAAAGGAATAGTGTTGGAATTGTGCTGATGTACGACCTTGGATCATGGGTTGGGATGGGTGTCCCCAGAGAGTTGTAACTGAATGCTAAAGTGTATCAGAAGTTTTAGGAGTTTTAAGTATGAGATTAGTGTGTTTGACAGAAGTTTGAGATTTTGGATTCAGTGGGAGGAAATTATTATGAATAAAATCTCTGTAGGTAGTGTTGTAGAGATTGGGAGCTATAGTAGTGTTATGATACATTGGTTTGTGGGGATGTAATGCTGCATGTGTAGTTTAATATGAGAGGAAATTAGGTAAGAGCAGAATATTAGTAGTGTAGTGGTGAGAGCATGGACGGTGAGTGTATGAGTGAGTCTGGTAGTAAGGGGAGGCATTTTTAGGTGAGAAATATGATTTTATTATAGGAACAAGTTAATGGGGAGTGTCACAGATAAGATACTGGTGGACTAAGAAAGGAAAAGATGGGGATGATGTAGATAGTGATCTGGTAGAATCAAGTGCGAATGAAAGAGTCAACACTGCAATGGGAAGACAGTTAGTGATATAAGGTGTATTTTGTTAAGGTAGAAATGTTTGTTTACTATGCTTGCTGTGTTTAAAAGGGAAAGTGAGGTAGAATAGAGGGGTGATTATTATTAGGAGTATAATGTGTCTTGTATAGTAGTGAAGATAGTCTGTGGTTGTATGGGTGGGACCTAATGTGGAGGAGGCAATTGTATGTGATTGGTTGAGAGTGTAGTGGGTATGGCCGAGTGAGTATAAGTCTAGGTGATAAGGGGTGGGTAGGAAAGGGGTAGTTTAGGGGAATGGAGTGAGCACGAGGGTAGCAAAGGGGGCAAGAGCTGGTGGGACCATATACCAACCAAAAAAACAATCTTAAATTTGCCTACAGAAAACCAATGTATTAGCAAGATAATGCTAGCAGCTAAAGGAGGGGTTAGAATCAACTGCCATCCCAAGCATTGTTTGCCAAATTAAGTTAAAAGCACATTAATATGTATGTTCTTTCACTTATTTCTTGTTTTTTTTTTTTTTTGTCAGTTTTTTATAAATGTATCTGTTTTAGTTTTTTGTAGTATGAAACACCTACACTTTTAATCGGGAACTCCTGCTTAAAATTGAGATATATCTCCTGAGTATCCTGGTCAATTAAGACAGTAGTTTCCACTGGCCATATTTTCACTTGAGGGAGGTGAACCCAGCTTCAAACAGGAATGTGTGAAAGGGAAACTGTAAAAGACAGTGATACAAAGGTATTAGGAGAAGGGTACAGTTAGAGTTATACTCCCTAGAAGCTGTCTTTACCCTAGAGAATGCTGATTTTATGTTCCGTCACTGAGACATGGTTTAAAGCCCTGGAGAGCATACCGACAGTGCAAGGTAATAATGCTTTCCACACATTTAGGCCAGCTACTTCACAGGCAGGGACTAAAGGTGGAGGTGTCTCTGTTTATATCAAAAATAAATATAATTAAAGACTGTTTAAACAGGACAATGCACTTGAGCTGCTCCATGTGCAAATCACCATAGGCAAAATCCAGTACCACTTACTTGCAAGCTATAGGTCCCCCTCTATGACCCAGGAAACCCATACATTCTCATATTTAAACTTATTGCAAACACTAACCATCCAACCCAATTCCATATTCATGGATGACTTTAATTACCCCACTATTAACTGGGAATCGTATATGACACCAAACGTGCATGCACAGAGATTCCTAGATTTTGTAAACACAAACTCCCTGGACTAAATAGTCAATACACCAACCAGGGGTGCAACCATACTTGATCTGGTCCTCACTAAAATGGGAAAGTGTGCACACCCATTACTGTAATGCATTCCCTGGTAATGTCAGACCACAAAATGGTCTCCTTTTAAGTAAAAATAAAATCTGGACTCCCAGCTAAACCTAGAATATTCAGCAACTATTCTAAGGGTAACCTCCTGCTATTACGTGAGAACCTGGCAAAAGTTCAAGCCCCCATAAACCCTGAGAACACTACTGCTTATGCAGAACTGTTCACAGAAACCCTGTACAAGCATGTTAATAGCTGCATAGAGGCAGCTCTACCCACCAGAAGAGGTACAGAACTAACTCAAAAACCAAGCCACCCTGGTGGAATCACAAGATCAATAGGATGTATAACAGGAGGAAGACAATCATGGCAAAAATTAGGAGATGCAGCACTCAGCAGGATCAAAGCACTCTCATCAAACTAAACAAACAATTCAGAGGACAAATAAAGTTTACCAAAGCCAAATTTGAGGTAAGTTTGGCTTTCCAGGCCAATGACAACCACATAGCATTCTTTAGCTATGTCCACAGCCTCAAAGGCAATACACAATTGTGTGCAGAGCTCATTGTAAATGGAGCTACCTATACTGAGCCAGAAGATATAGCAAATCTCCTGGCTGATAAATTCATCTCCAACTTTACCCCCTCTCCCCCTCAACCTTCCCTCAGGAAATATATCAAATAACACTCACAATACTATCACTAGGGAACAGGTCCTTAATGCTCTCTCTAAGACCAGGAACACTGCATCAATTGGCCCAGACAATATCCCAGGATGCTTTCTAAATAGCATGAAACATGCTCTATCAGGGCATCTGGAATTACTGTTTAACTGTAGCCTCCAAACAGGCTTTGTGCCTCATGAATGGAGAAAGGCAACAGTCATCCTTCTGCCCAAAGGTGGACCATCTACAGAACCTGGAAACTACCGATCCATAAGTCTCACCAGTCTTATATGTACAGCCATGGAAAGAATTATCATGGAGATGATCAACAAAGATATAGTAAGTAAATGGAGTACGGCCACCAAAAGATGCAAACTTTTCCACAAAAAGCCACACTGTGTGGAAAACTAAGTCCAAATGATGAAAACTGAATCTTGTAGTATAACTAGAACAAATAATTTATTCCAAAGTGAAACGACTAAGCGCTTTCGCCAGCCGTACTCCATTTACATGTTGTCAATGCCCTGGTGGGTGCTTCCTTTCATTTTTAAAGATATAGTAAGCCTCCAGACACTGGACCCAACCCGGTTTGGTTTCGTCGAGGGCAGATCATGCCTACTCATCCTGGTGGACTTCTTTGAGAAGATCACCAAAGCAATGGAAGAGGGCAAAATCGTTCACACTGCCTACCTTGACCTGGCCAAGGCATTTGACACAATACCCCACACAGACATTGTTGACAAACTGAAGGGGTTCTGTACAAACCCGTATGTCACCTGGTGTCTAGCCAACTGGCTCACAGACAGGACCCAGGAAGTTAGAATTGGGGAGTCCACCTGTACAAAGAGCCTGTCACAAGTGGATTCCCTCAAGGGACAGTCTTTGGAACACTCCTTTTTGCCATTTACATCTCAGAAGTCAAGGCCAATGTCAGTGGTCTCTGACTGACTAAATTTGCAGATGATTGCAAATTAGGTGCTGTCATTAAATCTCACACTGATACAAATGTTCTCCAGGAGGGGCTGACACATATAAACAATTGGTGTCAGAACCATGGACTAAAATTAAATGCCCAGAAATACATAATAGTATTCTTCAGGAAGTCATCCATCCCTGGTAACTATCATATTGACAATACACCCCTTAGAGTTGACCTAGTAGTCAGGGACTTAGGGACACATATAGATGGTAATCTAGCCTTTGACTATCACGTGTCTACAGTGGTGATGAAATCATTCTGTGTTGCGCAACTTATAAACAATGGTATGGCATCTAAGTCCAAGGAAGTCATTGTTCCACTGTATTCTGCATTCATCAGACCTATCATTGAGTACAATGCCCCCTTTGGTATGCACCTAACCAGGCATATCCAACAATTGGAACGTCCACAGAGGTTTCTCACTAAAAGAATATAGGGCATACGTAAGAGTGGCTCTGCTTGACAGGAGCACAGGAAAATAATTTTCTTGGGTGGCGAAAGCCAGGGTACATTTTTGGCTAGGCTTGTATAGGCCCTAGGGCCAATAGCCTAGTACCTACCTATGAACCTATGAACCTATGTCCTATGCAGACCTCCTTGTATTCTGTCTACTACAGGCTTTTGAGGGGAGATCTATGCCTCGGATACAAGGCATTGTCAGACCCAACTCTGATGGACCTCCTGCATATCCACAAAGCAAGCAGCACCAGAATTACCTGTTCTAAAGACTTAAACCTTGCCTGTGATATAAATAGGACCTGCTGGAGGGATAGGTATTTATCCCAGAGACTACCCCGTCTATGGAACAGGCTCTCCATCCATGGGAAGCAGAGTTCCTCCTTAACCCAATTCAAGTGCAACTGGACAATTGGATGGGAAACCAGAAATTCATCCCTGGTTTGGCACCTATGTCTCTAATGGACACAGGTAACCTGTAAATGGTTACTCTCCCAAGCCCATGCTTACACTTATCAAGGGTATCAAAACTTGTCAAAGATTTACGATGCATGAGTAGGCTTAAAAAGGCCCTTGTGGTTGTTAGCCTAGTAAACACCTATGAACCTATGGAAGTAAGAAATACCAATAAATTGTTTACAGTAGAACTAAACAGATTCTGTACAGCTTTAAATGGACTTAAGACATAAATCAATCAAATAAACTCTGGAGAACAATTCTTGCATTGCCACTAATTGTAACATTCTTCCTTATATCCCGTGCAGCATATAAGGCCAAACACAATCTTTACAGAAGTGTACCAGCACCTGTTTTAGCAAAATGAGATATCTGTTTTTTACGAACATGGAGCATTTAAATTCAGGTACAGAATATGTAGAACTCTAACACTGTCTATTTTAGAAAAATGAGATATCAAGTTCTTAAGTGCAAGTGATTTCAGGCATCAATCGTACAGCTTCTAACATAGTATCAGTTTCAGAATGACCTTCCACAGCTATCAACGGATCACACCAAAATTAGATAATCTACCTCTGTTATTAGTTAAGTTTTTAATTTAGCACATTCCTATATACAGGTCATTTACATCAGACTCATGCAGGTTGGCATCATTTACAGAAGTAAATGTTAAAAACAATTCATGATAGCGTTTGAGGAGTCTACCTGTGAAACAGATCAGTTATCTAATACCACTTCAGAATTTGCTATACTACTGTCTTGTTAAACAGAAATAACTGAATAAAAATTTTGATATGTGATATTTTTATTTCTCAATACAGCTTACCTAACAAAGGCACAATGCTGGGAATGGTGACAGTTGCTTCCACTATGTGGACATGTTTAAAAGTGGCTCCCTATGCTCCTGAATCCTAAATCAACTAACACCAGAAGATAGGTGAGGGGGAGGAGCTAACACTTATAAAGCAACTTTGGAAAACAGAAAAACAAAAAAATTCCACAGGATGCCTCTAGAAAAAGCTGTATCAGTGAGATAATGCTAGCAGCTAAAGGAGGGGTTATAATCAACTGCCATCTCAAGCGTTGTGTCCCAAGTTAAGTTAAAAGCACATTAGTACATATGTTCTTTCACTTATTTCTTTTTTTTTTTTTTTTAGTTTTTTTATAAATGCATATGTTTTAGTTTTTCGTAGTATGAAACATCTACACTTTAAATCGGGAACTCCAGCTTAGAATTGAGATAGATCTCCCCAGTAGCCTAGTTGTTTAAGACCATAGTTTCTACTGGCCATATTTTCAGTTGTGGGAAGGGAACCTGGCTTCAGACAGGAGTGTGTGAAAGGGAAAACATTAAATCAGGGACTCCTGCTCAAAACTGATAGATCTCTAGAGTATCCTGGTTGTTTAAGACAATAGTTTCCACCGGCTGTATTTTCAGTTATGGTAGGGGAACCCGGCTTCATGCAGGAGTGTGTGAAAGGGAAACTAACAAAGGCACAGTGCTGGAAACAGAGCCAGTTGCGTTCATTGTGTGGACATGTTTAAAAACTGTTGAGTTCAGATCTGAACCTCAAATCTGACTTGGCCATTACTAAAGCTTGTGGTAACCAAAAAGCTCTCGAGCTTCTCCCTTACCCATAATGCACCAACTCTTAACATACCACAGATCTTGTTTGCTGATTTTACCAAAAGTAGTATGCATTAACATGCATAAATAAAGGATACGTAAAAATGTACATGACTTGAAGATGAAACTATATCAGGAGATCAATCAAAAGGACAGTGGTACTCTTGAAACATTTCATTCATCTAGAAATTTGTAGATATAAGGGGTGGGTGCTAGTGGACGGGAAGTTGAGGAAGAATGAAAGTGGACAACACAGATGGAATGTTATGGTGAGTACATAACTTCTTTATCTGATGCTGTCAGTTTTCATTTTATCCTCAACTGTTGGGACAGAGTCCCCAGCTACCAAAAATCCCAGGTGGACTCTAAGGAAGGATATTCCTGAGTACATTTGAACCAAATGATGCTCTACCCCACGAGGTCAGATATAATTTGTAATGAGTAATAAAGTTATGAGGATTGGCCCAAGTTGCTGCTCACATATGTCGTCCATACAAGCTCTGGACAGAAAGACTGAAGAAGATGCCGTGGATTTAGTTGAATGGGCTTTGACAGGTTTTGATAAGGTAATACACAATTTGTTATAGATACAAGAAATACTGTTAGCCATCTGGCTAAAGTCACTTTTGCAACTAGTTTACCCAATTTCAGATCTGCAAAGGAAACAAACAAATAGTCTGTTTTTCTTATTTCTTTTGTTCTATGCAAGTAAAAACATAATTGTCTGTGAACATCCAACAAATGCATGTGTTCACCCTTATTTGCAAATTTAGGAAAGAATACTGGCAAATTAATGCTTGATACTGGATTCTGACACCACCTTGGGATGGAAAGAAGCATTTATTCGTAGCATAACTCTATTCCTATGAAAAATCAAGTAGGGAGGTGTTGAAGATAAGGCTTGCATTTCTGAAATTCTTCTAGCTGAAGTAACGGCTACTAGAAAGACAGTTTTCCAAGTAAGAAATTTAAGTTCACATTTAGCTGCTGGTTCAAAGGGAGACTGTATTAATGCCTGCAGTACCAAGTTCAGGTCCCATGGTGGAACAGGGTCTTTAAAAGAGGGTTTCAAAAAAAGAGTGCCTCTTAAGAATGCTCTGCACAGTTTAGCAGAGGCTACTGAAGAACCATCAAATCCAACATGGAAATTAGATATTGTTGCTAACTGAACCTTAATGGTAGAGGAACTAGCTCCTTCTTTAAAAAGTAAAGCTAAACATTCAAATATGCTATGTACAGAAGCTGAAATGGAGTCATATGATTTCTTTGTGTCAGCAAACAAATCTTTTCCATTTCCTTGAATAGAGTTTTTGCATTGAGAGTTTACAGGAAGATAAAATGATATGGTGGACAGGGGAAGAGACCATAGGTTGTCTGACTATTAACCAAATTGGAGAAACCAGGATGTAAGCTTGAGGTTTGAGATGTCTGGGTGAATCATGCATGTCAAGTGGGACAGGAGGTCTGGAATAGGATCCAGAATCCAAGGTTAGTATATTAGATGAGGCCACAGGAAGGAGAACGAAACCTGTCAAGGCCACTAAGGTGCAATGAGGATGACTTTGCTCTTCAACCTGGCGGCTTTCTGCAGAAATTAAGGAATTAATGGAATTGGCAGGAAGGCATAAAGCAGGCCAGTCATGAAGTAGAGCATCCCTTGGTGATTTCCCTTATAGGGTGAGTGGGCAAAGCAGTTGCTGCATTTGTTGTTTAGGGGAAAAGCAAAAAGACTGCAGCAAGGTTAGCCCCATTGTGTCACTTTTTTGTTGAGACACTACTTGTGAGGTAGAAGAATGTACCTGCTCAATTTGTCTGCTATGACATTGGACTTCCCCGGAATGTGCATTGCAACGAGAAAGTGGTTGGATGAGATTGCCCATTGCCACACACTGAGTGCTTCTCAACACAAGGGGTATGATTTGGTCCCTTCTTATTTGTTGATGTACCTGACTACTGACATACTGTCTGTTTGGATAGCAATTCTCCTTGAAAGGAGAGCATTCTGGAAGGCCTGCAATGCTAAGAGCACTACTCTCATTTCAAGGGCATTTATATGCAAGTTGACCTCTTCAGGAGACCAAGTGTCTTGGACTGTTTTCCCTAGAAAGTGCCCCCCCCCCACCCCCACCCCCACTCCAACTGGGACATGTCCATCGTCACTTTGACTTTGGGCTGAGGGAGAAAGAATGGATGGCCTTGTAGAACCTGATCTGATTGAATCTACCACCTGAGATCTCTCTTGCATGTCTGAGTGATTCTTATTTGTGCTGACATGCGTTGGTGAAGAATAGACCACTGTGTTGCTAACATCCATTGACGATTCCTCATGTGGAATCTGGCTAGACGTACTAAGGTTATTACCCCTGACATTCATCCTAGAGCCTAAAAAAACAAGCAGGCTGAGATCTTGGTACTGCAAATTATTTTTCTGACCTGCAGTCTGATTGTCTGTAGTCTTTAGAGAGTCTGAGAAGCTATCACTAAGTTTGTATTGAAAACTGCACCTATGAATTCTAAATTTTGAGTTGGTTGTAAGTGAGACTTGCATAATTTATGGTTATCCCCAGGTAAGAGCAAATCTGGAGTACCTGGTTTCTTGCCCTTATTAACAGATGCCTGGTCAGGGCAGTAATGAGCCAGTTGTCTAGATATGGAAACACACAGATTCCCTGCAGTCTCAAGTGAGCTGCTAATACTGCCATACTTTTGGTAAACACCCTGGAGGCTGTGGTGAGACCAAAGGGCAGAGCTCTGAAATGGAAGTGACTGGCTCCCAGCCAGAAACATAAATACCTTCTGGATTGTCTGTTCATCTTTATGTAATAGTATGCATCCTGAAGGTCTATTGAGCACATCCAGCCATCCTTGCCCAGAAAAGGGAGAATGGACTGAATCATGACCATCCAAAACTTTGTGTGTCGAACTGACTTGTTTGAGTTGCTGAGATCCAGAAATGGTCTCCAGTCCCTTTTTCTTTGGCACTAAAAAGAATCTTGGGTAAGTTCTGGATTCTGTCTGGTCTGGTGGGACCTCTTGGATGACTATTTGCATTTAAATTGCTGCTTCTTTCCTCTGACTGGGTGACATGTTGGGAATTTTTCATGGGGTTGGAGGTGGAAGGGAAAAGGAAATTATATAACCTCTGGAAATTATCCTCTGCACCCAAGTGTCTCTTGTTATGTCTAACTAGACTCTCTGGTGCAGGGATAGTTGACCCCAATTGCCTCCAGAGGTGGACAATTGAGCCTCCTTTCAGGAGCACTGGTAGGGTCTGTCATTAAAGTAATCTCTGGACCCCTGATTTTGCCGGCCTCCTCTGCCGCGTGGGTGGCTTGATCATTAGAGTTCCTCCCTCTGTCCCTAAAGGAAATTTCTCCACGTGTGTCCTAGAAAGGACCCTGGGACTTCCTCAACCACATCTTTCCATCCTTCTCACCCCTGAATATTGTGTCCCTCCCTTTGGGGCCAAACAAGGATGTGCTGTCAAAGGGAGCATTGATGAACGAGGACTTGAAGGGTTCCACAAAATCAAATAAGTGCATTCAGGCATGCCTCCTAATGGAAATGCCTGACCCTGCTGTCCTTGAGATGCCTTTGGCTGCATGTGAAATGAGCCTTATGGATAAATTCAAAATAGACTGAATGGTGGCCATCTGAGAAGCCACAGATAATTGGACTTCTGCAGAAATGGTTCATGAAAGGGAAGTTGAAAGTTCTTTGATCAAATCCCTTTGTAACCTCATAAAATGTGCCAAATAGTTCTGTGACCTAAGGGCAAAGGTCACTTAAGCGTAGACATGCTTCCCAAAGCTGTCCATTGCCCTAGATTCCCTGTCAGGGGGGGGATGAACAGAGGAACTCCATTCAGCAAGTTCCTTATTGTTGGCCCCCGCCATGAACATGGCATCCACAGGCACCCCTTTAGCACAAAATTCCTTCCCTAAAGGTGGAGTTAGTCCTGTCAAAGCAGAGAAAACACTCTTCACAACCTCAATGGCCGACCATCTCAAAGTGAGAGAAGACCTTGGAGCCAAGAAGACAGGCTTCTGGACTGTTGTCCCCTCCCACCCCGAAAGCAGTCTCCCTGAGGAGGAAGTTGGAGCCAAGCTATTCAGTGCTGAAGCCCCAAGGTACAGATATGGCTCCAAAAACCTTGGAGTCTACTCCAACATCTCAGATCCAACATGGAGGTTCCGGCTCCAAGAGTCCTCCGGATCTGAAAAACTTGGAGCCAAAGCACACAGTCAGCTTCAGAGCCGACAAAAAAAGTTATCCTCAGATTTGAGCCTGACAGAATTGGAAGACCTGGATCCAGGGACTCTGAAGCAACCAAGGGAATTGGAGAAGGAGTGTGGAGTGAAGTGGTCAATGGACAGATTACCTGACCCAAACTGGTAGGCCCGATAACACACCCATCTGGATATGTGCCAAAAGAAACCTCCTCATCATTTGATCCACATCCTCTTTGGTCAAACTCCTAGATGAATGAGATGATGCCAGGCAAGGGGATTTTGTATAATGCCTCTCTAGGAAAGGGGAAGGCACCCTAGAAGGCACAGGATTGACTGATGGTGACTACTGCATCCTAGGCAAAATTATAGGATCTTTAGCAGTCAGATCCAATGTTTTTTTTAGTCAGATCCGAGGATGTTGAATACAATGACCTCATTCTTTTTGGATCTGAGGGGGAAGAGGTATGAGGCCTCCTTGAATCTGATTTGGACCTTTTCCTAGAAGGCTCGGAGGATGGAGCTGAGGAAGCTGAAAGAGCAGGAGATTTGGACTCCTTAGTCTTTTGCTTGGGGGATTGAGCCCCTGCGATAGCCTCTCTGAAGGAGGAAGGCAACATAACTTTTAATATTAATTTATATTTTCTATCCACCAATGTCCATGGATTACAGCAGATAGTCCAGTCTTCTTGAAGGTGTTGCAAGCCTAAGCAATAGAAACAGAGACTGTAAGCATCCAAAATAGGTAGCGTATGCCCACACTTGGAACACTTTTTAAAACCCAAAGGTCCCTTCTCAGCCATTCTAAAGGCAAAATCAGACAGAAGAAGAACTTTAAGAAATAGAGAAGGTAAAAAGGGTATAGCAGTTAACATTAATGGTAATGCAGAGTACACTGCTGTGTAGAAGGAAGAAGAAAAATATACCAACAATGGTAATAGAAGATATACTAATAGTACAAGGGTAAGGGATGATAGAAAAAGACTAACCATAAGAAAAAATGTAACTTATCTAAAATACTAAACAATGAAACTCAAGAGCCATGGCAACCACGTGTTTCATGAAAAGCAGTAAATGAGATCTGATCTATGTTAGGGGTTGGTGCATTATGGGTAAGGGAGTAGCTTGAGGGCTTTTTGGTTACCACAAGCTTTAGTTAACAGCTGAGTCAGATCTGAGGTTTGGATCCAAACCAAGCAGTTTAGGATAGAATGAAAATTGATAACATCAGATTTGAAATTTTGTTAGGACAAAGTTATAATATTTGTTGCTGTCTCTAATTTCTGGGCTGTTCAATTCCACCCAAGTGATGAGGATGCCAGAAATCTTTCTTTTCTGATTTGTTACAGAACTTTGAAACATATTTTGCCCTGGCACTTGTAATGTAAAATAAGTTACTTTCCTTGAGTGCTACTAAGAGCTTTAGCAGATTTAGTTCATTACTGCTGACTTATTTCAGAATATACATTCATATGGCCTTTGGCATGATAAATGAATTCCAGGTGTGGCTGCAGCTTGCTGCTAAATCTTGCAGGCTTTTGTTCATTTTTACATTTATTTTTGTAATAGGCTTACTCCATTCCTTTGCAGACAGATCAAAGCATGGATGTATGGGTTTGTTGCCAGGTTATATACAGCCTACATAAGCACATTCTTACTATAAAGCAGAAGAAATGTAAATCATTAGTTCATGCTGAAGATGTTAGAGAGGCAGTATGGTAAATCCAGTCACTGTTTGTGTGGAGTTTTTCATTTTCTCCGCATGTCTTAGTGGGTTTCCACAAGATACACCAGTTTATTCCCATCTCCCACTTTACACTGTATATATCTGTGTGTGTGTGTGTGTGTGTGTGTGTGTGTGTGTGTGTGTGTGTGTGTGTATACATAAATCATTAACAATTATAGCCAGTCAATAATGTCATACTTCTTATTGCTCAGAAAAATTCACATTGAAGGAATTCCTATTGTTCCATTAATTTTTCAGTGAATTAGAGTAATATATTTTTGGCTTTGTCCAGACTTCTTGAGCAAATAAATTGAGTGGTATTTTGGTCTGTTCCTCATAAACTATGTGAATTTCTGGCAAACTGGTGTGGATTGCAGTCATTAATTAATAATAGATGTGAGTTTCAGACTTCACATCATTTAGAAGATGCTTACTAATGCAAAGCCCCTTATTCTAGCTCATTTCTAAGTATGTAAGAGAAAGATTTAAAATCTGTTCCTGACTTTTCTGTCTTTGTCTTTGATTCTGGAGCTAAGAAGTTGAAGAGGATTGAACTGTATGATTCTGACAATACCCTTTAACCTGCGGATATTAAAAATAAAAACAAATGCCTTTGAAAAAATGTACAGCCAGCCAAAAATAGGACATCTAATTAGTATAACATTTGAATATCATAAAGTACATCATTCTTCCTGCTTCCAGTATGAATGTAGGATACTACACAGGAACACATTAAAAAGCAGAATGACAAAAACTGAAAAATATAAGCACATTATCAGAGACAATGCAAAACCTGTAGATTGTACTGAACTGTATTGTAAAATTCTAACATACAAGGTCATTTATGTTTGCTTCTGAAAAAGGGAGATGGAAGATGTGTGTCTTCTGTTTAAATTACTGGTGTCACTAGTATGTCGTCATGTAGTGTGGTTTTCTGTGCACTAGACAGCTTTACAGGTCACATTGAAGTGGGGGGGGGTGGTTCAGAAAATTGTGTGAAAGGGTAAATCAGGCCTGAAAACAGAGATACCCCCCCCCCCAAAAAAATAAGAACACATCATGTGCAGGGGTAAATTCGAACTGAAGATACTAATGTTCCTGTAAAATAGGGGCAGTTTGAGAATTCTGATTCTTAGATCAGGAAGTTGGAATACATTTCTAGTCCATTATTTATGTATTCATACATTCAGCTGATCTCAAGCATACGTCTAAGATGTATGCATTGTTGGTTGTGTGTGTAACTATACATTGCAAAGCTTTTATAATGTAATCATAAGTAGAAAGGAAACAAAGCAGTGACAATGCAATATGTTTTATGCAAAAAATGGAAAACTTTATAGGCAATATTTTGGTCAGATGACATATTTAGAATGCTGCTCTAAATGAGCTTACATATGGTAAAGAACTGAAATGAGCATTTTTTCAGAAGACTGGAAGAATCACATGCCCCAGATGGGCATGAACATTTTAGGCTGTCTGACCTTGTTAGAAACATTTGGAGCTGAGGTTCACTTATAAGCTGAGATGTCTTCTGTGTTCTTATTTACCCACAACATAAATGTGTGTTTAGTAAAAGTTCCACAACCATGTTGTGAGCAAATAAAAATATACAAAGTTTATACTAATTATGCTAACTAAACTATAGTTACTACTGGCACTTATAGAAAGCCAAGGAAACAGGCATGTGTATCTTTTTAGAGTGCAGTACAGATACATTGTTCTGGTACAGCCGTGTAGGTGTGCATCCATTACCACCACAAGGTGTCTAATTTTATAAGTTGTACCTAACAAAAGGGTAGATGTGCACATTTGTGCCCTCAACTCCAGGGGTGTGAATTTACATATATGCAAATTTTGAGTGGTATGATTTTGGGCCTGCTGTGATGATTATGAAAGCTGAGAGGTTAAGAGGTTTGGTGGGCCATTCCTCAGGAAATGAATTTGACATACTCTGTACAATCTCACTCTTGCCGAAATGGGAAAAAATGGTTGATTAGGCTTTGTAGACAGGAACAAATAGATTGTAGGGTTTTCACCTCTTCTGAGGATGTCTGGCTTTTACCCTCAGTGGAACAGATGGACAGATTAAGTGCAAATAGAAGAGCCATCAGGCAGGTCTTGGGGGGGGGTATGAGAAAAAAAATCCAGGCTTACTATCTTAAATGTCTACATCATGAAGTCCACAAACACCCAGAGATGGTATTTTGTATATTTGCTAAAAATTATGATTTTTGCTAAAGTTATTATGAAATGTTCACTAAAACTAACCATGGAAAATTTATCAGAGCTATCCTGTTTGACCTCCAAAGCATCTGATACAGTTTCCTATATTAGGCTAAAGAAGGTCATAGAAGGTTAGAGACTTTATGTCAAATAGCACATAAGCTGTAAAAAGGAATGATGTCATTTGCAGTTTCTTATCAATTAAAGCAGATGTGCCTCAGGGAGCAGTACTTGGTCCACTGTCCTTCACTATTTATATAAATGATATAACCAATCATAGTGAAGGTTCCAAAATAATTTAATATCTTTAATATCGTTTAGAAAAAAAACTATCAAATTACTGTTACTTTAAGGGAGAGTGTTTTTTTTTCTTTATACATGTGTTTTGTAAAAGCACTGATAAAGGCTGTTGCTGAAATTGATTTGCTTTGAATTTATCTGCTTCCCCTGTATTCTGGATTTAATAAATATTTCAAGCCAACTTGAGTGATGGCCATTTTTGTTTATCCTTAATCTCTTTAGCAAGTCATATTTTAACCTGAAGCCAGTTCTGTCTTGTATGGACATCCCCTATTGTAGCAACTACCCATCTTTCGTCATTTGTGTAGGACCTTAGTCTATCAGCTTGTTTACTCACATCAGCTTCCTGCTGCTCTGATGGTTTGTCTTGTGGGTTTTAGATTCAAATATTCACTACTCTGGCTGAGTTGTCGTAACAGGATTTCTGCTTTACTTGAGTCATTTCCCTTGGCAAATTTTACATTTGGTATGAGCTATGACTGCAACAATTGTGACATAGTAGGTAATTATGTCTTCTTTCTCCTCCTCATCAACAACCAAGAAGCTTGTAACATATAATGACAGCTGACATCCCATGACATGAAAGGAGTGGTTGAAAAAGCATAATGATTGAAAAGGATGTGACGCATACCTTTATGACCACAGGGTAACTCCCATACCTCTCAACTGTACAGATTTTTGACTCATATTTTTGGTCCGTTTTTCATAAAATTGTGGTTTTCTGGCAAATTAGTGGCAACTCATTAAAGACTGAAGTTAGAAAACAATGACAGACATTTGAGTTTCAGACTTAATAGCCTTCAGAAAATCCATGCTAATGCAAAACCTATTATTCTATCAACTTTCTAAGTTTGTAAGGACAATATTTAAAAATTGTACCTATTTTTGGGCCTTTGTCCCACTTTTAATTATACCTTTGTCCAGATTTCTTGGTCTACGAGTTTAAGAAGCATGACCTCAGCTACTCAACAGAAATAAGATCTGAACTAGAACAGTTAAATTGCTCCACTGCTTGTTTCAGTGCATATTTGGGCATTACTCCTAAGAAACATATTATGGATCTGACAGTTTTTACCATGTATAGAGATGAGGTGGAACAACTGATTACCTGGTGTGGAAGTAACAACTTAGCACTAAATGTGAACAAGACAAAAGAAATAATTGTGGACTACAGGAAAAATCCCATTAGAGGGGGTGGAAAATATGTTCATTGCTTAGGACTCACATCCATTATTCTATTATCATGTGTTTCATTGCTTCATTGTGATTGGTTTTCCTATTGTTAAATGCATTATTTAAATGTTTTGCATGTTGATTTTAAGTTGTATTAAGACCTGAGGAAACATTTTAACGTGAAAGCGCTTATCTATATTAAACGTTTAATGCCCACCACCATGGTGGTCCTGCTGTTTGTTTTTTGTTCATTTATATTTTGGTTGTTGCAGTTTGGACCTCTACAGACAATCAGTTTGGTTGTTCTTTGGCTAAGTTATATGCTACAGTATGTGAAGGTGAAGCATGACAGAAGTTATACACTACCGTATGTGAAGGTGAAGCATGACAGAAGTTATACGCTACAGAATGTGAAGGTAAAGTATGACAGACGTTATACGCTACAGTATGTGAAGGTGAATTATGACAGAAGTTATACACTGCAGTATGTGAAGGTGAAGTATGACAGAAGTTATACACTACAGTATGTGAAGGTGAAGTATGACAGAAGTTATACACTATAGTAAGTGAATGTGAAGTATGAGAAAAGTTATACACTACAGTATGTGAAGGTGAAGTATGACAGAAGTTATATACTACATTATGTGAAGGTGAAGCATGACAGAAGTTATACGCTACAGTATATGAAGGTGAAGTATAACAGAAGTTATTCGCTACAGTATGTGAAGGTGAAGTATGACAGAAGTTATATGATACAGTATGTGAAGGTGAAGTATGAGAGAAGTTATATGCTACAGTATGTGAAGGTGAAGTATGAGAGAAGTTATGCACTACAGTATGTGAAGGTGAAGTATGACAGAAGTTATACGCTACAGTATGTGAAGGTGAAGTATGACAGAAGTTATACGCTACAGTATGTGAAGGTGAAGTATAACAGAAGTTGTACGCTACAGTATGTGAAGGTGAAGTATGACAGAAGTTATACGCTACAGTATGTGAAGGTGAAGTATGAGAGAAGTTATGCACTACAGTATGTGAAGGTGAAGTATGAGAGAAGTTATACACTACAGTATGTGAAGGTGAAGTATGACAGAAGTTATACGCTACAGTATGTGAAGGTGAAGTATGACAGAAGTTATACGCTACAGTATGTGAAGGTGAGGTATGACAGAAGTTATACGCTACAGTATATGAAGGTGAAGTATGACAGAAGTTATACACTGCAGAATGTGAAGGTGAAATATGACAGAAGTTATATGCTACAGTATGTGAAGGTGAAGTATGACAGAAGTTATACGCTACAATATGTGAAGGTGAAGTATAACAGAAGTTATACACTACAGTATGTGAAGGTGAATTATGACAGAAGTTATACACTACAGTTTGTGAAGGTGAAGTATGACAGAAGTTATACACTACAGTATGTAAAGGTGAAGTATGACAGAAGTTATACGCTACAGTATGTAAAGGTGAAGTACGACAGAAGTTATACACTACAGTATGTGAAGGTGAAGCATGACAGAAGTAATACACTACAGTATGTGAATGTGAAGTATGACAGAAGTTACACACTACAGCATGTGAAGGTGAAGTATGATAGAAGTTATACACTACAGTATGTGAAGGTGAAGTATGACAGAAGTTATACACTACAGTATGTGAAGGTGAAGCATGACAGAAGTTATACACTACAGTATGTGAAGGTGAAGTATGAGAGAAGTTATACACTACAGTATGTGAAGGTAAAGTATGACAGAGGTTATATGCTACAGTATGTGAAGAGTAGCACTTCTCATCTTCCTCGGGCACATACTGTACTAAACATTCTGGCCTGAACTTTAAACATCTTTTGCTTGTCATCACACCTCGTTATGCCGCCATCAGGCTTACTTCAAAAGCAATGTGAGAACTAAAGTTAATATTTTAAGATATGTTGAACTCTAGTGGAATGTCTTCTTCTGAAAAGGAATTAATTTCAGGAAGACATTTTCAAGAAATAGAATATCATTTTAGAGACAAACAACAGCTGAAGAAAGAAAGACTGAACACAGTTCTGGATTGAGCCGACAGAAGACAAAAGGCTGTGTTTTGGCAGGCAGTTGGATTCAGAAACAGTACAAGTGGTCATGACCAGCCCACCACTATTTACCTCATTTGTGCAATGAGGCTTGGAGCTCATTATTAATGAAGAGCAGGGAAATCAGTGAAAAAAGATGAGCTTATTACATATCCAGCTCACAGCTACTGCCAAGTTAGTCATAAGACCACATGGTACTCAAGCGCGGTCACAGTGAAACAGGAGGAAAAACAGTGAAGCCACTTTTACACATGACACTAAGAGGCTCTGCACAATCAGGTTTGCAAGGCAGTGGCAAGAAACAGTCATGTAGAAGCTTTATATGGCCATTACAGAGGCCAAATGAAAGGGTGGAAATGGGAATATAGGAAAGTAATGAAAAAGGGGAAAAAAGAGATTAGAACATAAGTTAAAAACCTTAGGAATTACCACGATGTATGTGGAGACGGTAAGGTTAGCTTTTTTTGTGAGTTAGGTGCCAAATTTAAATATATATATATATATATATATATATATATATATATATATATATATATATATATATATATATATATATATATTAAACCACAAAAGCAAAAACACACCCAACAAAGAGATGAACGTTCCTGTGATACGAACAATAGAATAAGTCAAGTGTAAAATCCAAAACATACACAGGAACGACAACAGCAATCACATTCAGAAAAAACGTATAAATCCACAGAGCGAACAAAAATCCACAGTTATTGCCGACACCGTAATAAAATATGTAGCTTGTTTATTACACATAAAAGTAAGCACTTTCACCAAACAGCTTCTTCAGACTATGACACAACCTATGAAATAATTACTTTAAATAACAAGAAGTCACAGCTGATTGGTTCAAGTATTCAAGCTTGAATACTTGAACCAATCAGCTGTGACTTCTTGTTTTATATATATATATATATATATATATGTATATGTATATATATATATATATATATATATATATATATATATATATATATATATATATATATATATATATATATATATACATATATATATATATATATATATATATATATATATATATATATATATATATATATATATACACACATATATATATGGGTCTAGGACACTTCACTGAATGCAAAATTCACTGAAAATCAAATTAGTGTGCACTTTTCACTGAAAGCTCAATTCACTGAAAACACAATTCACTGAAACACAGTTCACTGAAAGTTATATCTGGCCTTTTCCCCACTGTAGTATGACACTGGAGTTAGTATATATAGCAAGGTGGGTGTCGGGGGCAGTGCCCCCCACATTGGGGGGTGTGGGGGGTATAGCCCCTCACATATTTTAAATATTTTGAACTATATACATGGATACTTGCAACTCCAATATATTACTGTTCTCTGAACATAATATATACTTAAAATATGTGGGGGGCTACATCCCCCGCACCCCCCAATGTGGGGGCAGTGCCCACTACACCCCCCTTACTATATATACCAACTCCAGGGTCATACTACAGTGGGGAAAAGGCCAGATCTAACTTTCAGTGAAATATATTTCAGTGAATTTTGTTTTCAGTGAATTGTGTTTCAGTCATTTGTGTTCAGTCATTTGAGTTTCAGTGAAATGTGCATTCAGTGAAGTGTCCTAGACCCATATATATATATATATATATATATATATATATATATATATATATATATATATATATATTTTTTTTTTTATATGAGAAAGCAAATTGAGGATGGAAGAGAAGTAAGAGGAAGTTAAGAGTGTTAGAGCAGGTAGCAGGGGCACATAAACAAAAATAGAATACAGGCAACACTGGCACAGGAGGTGCTGGCACAATAAGGGAATGGAAGCACAACAGTGAGGAGACATCAGAGAAACAAACAGACAAGACAATCATGATGATGGGGAGGATTGGACAACAAATAGTGGGCTGCATGGACACAAGAGAGTGGGTAACACCAGGCTGAGGATAGGATGGTGTTGTGCAACTGCTGTCCTAGTTAGCTGTGACCCAGTGGGTGCTTACTCGCCACCCTGGAATCCCACACCACTAGGCCCCGTCTTTGATGGAGGAGCTAGTGCAGGGCATGGCGGCAACTCAATGAGCCACAGGGGGTGGATATCTAAATGGATAATGCTGGCATCTGGTCTCCAGTCAATAAGCTCTCCCTTCAGTGTAGGGCTTGCTGGTGTGCTTGCTGCAGATGCTGTTACAGGTGTGCAGGTGATTATGGCAGCCTGGGATGTAGATGTTGTCATTATCACTGTGGGTGGCGGTAGTGGTACCGCCTGTGGGGAGCCGACAGGTGTTGCTGGTGGGATGGGTGCAGGTCAGGTTGAATAAACTTGCAAAATAAATGGAGAGAAGTAAAATAATAAACAAAATAAATGTATGTAATACAACTAGAGTGAGAAATAGGGTGGGGAAGAAAGAAGCTAGAATAAAAAAATGCAGCTCATCTCTATCTTTAATGTGACAACACTACAGGTATTATATTTAAAAAACACACACTCACATCAAATGCTCAGTGATGGCATGATATGGAACTGCGGGGGGAATTGCACCTATAACCATCAACTGCAATACAGAAGGCAAAGCCTTCAGATGTGAGCTACTCATACAATCCATCTAAAACCTGCAGTCAAACACACAGTAATGTCAGTATTAAGAAATAGGGGTATGAGGGAATGCTCATACATATGTTTCCTTTACAACATTGTAGGTACTTTAGTCATAATTACAGCAGACACCCACCCCAAATTACCAGTGAGGACACAACAGACAATTGAGAGGAGGGGAAATCAAAGCCATTGCCATCAGCACATGCAGTCCAAAAGGAAAATCTTAACATGTTGAGCTTCTTGTGCAAAATCACTAAAGCTTGCAATCAAGCACACATTAATGACTCTAAAAATAAGTCACCCTGGTGGAATCCTAACCTTGATAGGACAAATAACAAAAAGCAAAAAGGAATAATTACATTCAAAATGGACAATTACAAGGTCAAGATAGCCTCACAGGCTAAAGACAACCACAATGCCTTCTATAGCTATGTTCAAAACCTCAAATGCAGCATACAACAGTGTGACAAACTGGTGGTCAGTGGTGCCACCTTCATGGAGCAGAGAGACATAGCGAATTTGCTGGCTGACAGATTCAACTCAAATTTCACCCCCACTCTCCCTTGCCTCCCTCTATGAACTACCTACTAGCATAACTCCCAACTATTAACAGGGAGCAAGTCCTGGCAGCACTTGCTAAGGCCAAAAATACAGCCTCAGTGAGCCCTGACATATCTCAAGGTGCCTCCTAAATAGCTGGAAACATCACCTATCATGACTATTTGAGTCACTTTTCACCTACAGCCTGAAAACAGTCTTTGTACAACAAGAATGGAGAACTGCAATGGTTATCCTACTTCACAAGAGTGGACCATCAACTGACCCCAGAAACTACAGCCTATTAGTCTGAATAGTCTAATATGCAAAGCCATGGAACGACTTATCATGGAAATGATCAACAAAGACATAGGCAACTTTCAGACACTGGATCTAACCCAGTTTAGCTTTGTCAAGGCAAGATTATGCCTGCTAAATCTGGTGGACTTCTTGGTCACCAAGGCAATGGATAAGGGGAAAATGATGCATACCAACTACCTGGGCCTGGCTACAGTGTTTGATACAATACCCCACTTGAGGTATAGTTGACAAACTGACTGAACTGAGCATAAACCCCTACACAGCTCACTGGATTGCCAGCTGGCTCACAGACAGGAGCCAGGAAGTCAGGATTGGTGATACCACCTCCATTAAGAGACCAGTTACCAGTGGGGTACATTGGGACTCCATGCTGGGACTGCTCCTATTTAGCATCTACTTCTCAGAGGTAAAGGCTAATGTCAAGGGCCTTTGGCTAACCAAGTTAGCAGATGACTGAAAACTGGGAGCTCTCATAGGATTCCCCAGTGACACAAGCATCTTACAAGACGGTCTAACATGGACAAATGACTGGTGTCAGTCATAGGCTAAAACCGAATGCCAAGAAACTGTGCCTTTTGGGAAACTTGCAACTAGACTAATTACTCCATCAATAAGACACCCCTACGACTTGACCCTGTAGTTAAGGATCTGGGAATATATTTAGACAGCAATCCAGCCTTTGACCAGCATGTGGCCAAGGTAATAAGAAAATCATTCTATGTTGCTAACTTATAAGTTACAGCATGGCATCCAGGTCCAAAAAAGTCATAGTACCACTTTTTTCAGCCCTTATCAGACACATCATTAAGTATAACGCCCCCTTTGGCATGTTCCCAACAAGACCTATGCAACAGTTGGAACACCCAGAAAGGATCATTGCAAAAAGAATCCAGGGTATAAACACATTATCGTACATGGATCACATTAAGCATTCTCTATACTCTGTATCCTACAGTTACTGAGAGGCGATGTATGCCTGGCATACAAGGCATGCAAGGATCTAACTCTAATGGGCCTTTTGCACATCAACAAAATGAACACCATCAGAACTACTAGATCCAAGGATTTAAATTTAGCTTGTAACATAAATAAGACATGTTAGCAAGAAAGACATGTGTCTCAGAGGATCCCCCTGCTCTGGAACAGGCTCCCCCATCCATGTGAAGCAGAGTCCATCCCTAATCCTAGTTAAGTGTAACTTTGACCAATGAATGGGAAATTGGAAATTCAGCCTGGGTCTGGTCCCCAAGTATCTGATAGACAGAAGCATATGGTAATGCCAAAACTAACATAACCCCCAATTCATAGCCTATAGAAACTTCCTAACTAACATATCCCCTCCTAATAAAGGACCATGATACATAGAGATACCACTGGGCTTGGATTGCACAGCTAGGCTTATAAAGTCCCTGGTGCTCATTAGCTTAGTTTATAATTATGAATTTATGAACTATGAATTATGGGTTACGTCAGGCCAGCTATATTGAGAAAGATGGTGTGTGACAGAAATTTACTAATTCAATGACAAAATACAGCTCACACTTATCTTTCCCTTATATCATAGGCAATACACTCAAATGTACAACCACCACTTACCCCAAATTACAAATGGTGGTGCAACAGATAACCAGGGGATAATTGGCCCCATAACCATCAGCACATGCAATTTGAAAGGAAAAGCCTTAATGTGTTGAGCCACTTGTACATTTTCACCAAAGCATCCATGCACAGACACAGTGATAGTGTCAAACAGTTACACTGCTTCCTTTGAACTTTGGAACTTAGCACATAAATGCCAGTACTGCAGAGAACTTGTGCCGTGGCAGACTACAACTACACTAATTGAACAGTTCATTAACATTTACACTTGTATTATATGAAACAGGTGTACTTACTTCTGTGCTCTCTAAGGTGCTCTATCCTCCTCCTCGTGTGCAGCTGCACATTCTCTGCAATAGCTTCTGGGACTGTGGACAGAGAAACAGAGGTATGCAAGATAAGTAGATGGTGCACACTGGCAGGTTGTATATGTAGATAAGACAAGGTTACTTAAAGTGGCCGAGGAGATCATGATGGCATCTCCATATGTCACGGTAATGGTGATGACATTGTTCACCAGTGCACAGGATGCTTGCATGTGTCACTGCCTGTGCCAAGGCATTCCAGGCATCAGTCTTGTACTGAGGACCTTCATAGCCTCCCTCTAACTGTCTGTGACTCTAATCAGTCTGAAGGAAGTAAAGGAAGATTTTTGTCACCTTCACTGTGTGCCCTAAAAGGAGCACTCACTTCTCCTCAAAAGACATGTCTTTATTCTCACAAATAGTAGAGAAAAATGGCAGGTATCTCACATCCAAACCTGTACTTTGGTGTGTCAACTGACATTTAGTAGTGGGTATGTCATTTGCTCGACCTATGGAAGTACAGCCCACTATATGTACTGTATTCCATTATTTGAACATTACACTGTAAGGTGCAAAACATGGCAGCCCTGTTTCAACTTATATACTATGAATAATGTATTCATTGCAGTAATGCTATTTCAATTAAGAAAGATGTGGAATTATTCATACTTTACTGGAGCCAGGGTGGGGTGAATCTCACATGCATAGTGCTGCCTGCAGGTGTCTAGGTGTGTGCACAATGCAGCATAAACTTCAGTACAGAGTTTGGCCAGTCAGTGGAACTTGAGTGATTCAGAAAGAGTAATGAAGTGAGCCCTCATCTTGCATAATCATCATGTCAAGGTACCTGAATTTGCAGGATATAAGTGTCAGGGAAGGCAATGTGATTCTTCTCACTGCAGAAGAATTTGAAGAACAGTAATATCTCAACCCGCAACAGGCGAATCTTTTTTTTTTTCAAAATTCTTTATTTAGTTTTTCTAGTCATAAGAATACAGACAAAACAAAACAGCAAAACAATGATAATGTACATTGGGTAAAGAATTGCAGGTACACAAAATTGATTCATACATAAACACCTAACTTATTTACAACTGTACAAAGGTGCCATATACTTTATTTTCAAGGGGAATCAGTAAGCTTACAATAATGTGGATATTTCTTATTTTCACAATAGCACTTATGTATTAGAAATGTAACTATGCATGTAAAGACAAAAGTCTTTATGATGCAGAGGGTGGGTTATGCTAGTAGTGTGTTAAAGGTCTGTTCACATCTTTCTAGTTTCTTTAGTGTATCACTCTTTGTGTCAGTTACCCATTTGTGGGCCAATAGATGTCTAATTGCTGTCTGAAGATAAAATGTGAAGGAGTGTACATTTCCAAATAAGTCTTGTTTTTTCATAACCTTGTTTTTGTAGTTGGATTTTTAGTGAGTGCCATAGTTTAAATACGCATTTACAACTCCAAAACAAATGGATTAGATCTGCTTCCTGTGATTCACAATATGGACAGTAAGGTGATTTAGATGAGTTGAATTTGTGTAATACTAGGGGAGTAACGTAAGCATTATTGTTAATCATGAGTTGAGTGTATGTTAGTTTTTTTAGAGATATTGCTTTAAGCGTTAGGGTTAAGGCTTGGTTTAATTGTTGTTCAGTTATTAATGCATTATTTTTTTGCCAGTAGCTAGAGATGAGTGTGGTGTCCTGGAATTTAATCTCGGATATTAATTTATACATGTTGGATATCATTTTCCCACTGGTTAGCATTATATTCCATATTGTTTCACATATGTTTATATCTGCCTCCATTAATTTAGCATTTTGAAGGTGTTTGGAGCATATTTCTTTAATTTGTCTCAAGATAACTGTGTATGATTTTGGAAAGTTGAGTTGAGATCTTAGCTCTTGTATAGTATAGTTACGGTAATACCCTCCTGCACTTTAAAAGCTGTCATCCTATATATCAAAAGAAATCCCTAGTAAAAGGGCAGGGGGTACGTATTGCGAGAATGGTTTCAGGGGATGCCGAATTCCTTGAACAACTCAGTGTATTAAAAATATGTCGGTCAGGAGGGACTACCCGAGTGACTTTTTTGATAATATTTTCACAAAAGTGAAAACAAAGAGAGCACAAGGTTTATTTCAGCCTTTATTGGGGAAAAATGTGGTTTTGGCAGGGTGAATAGACAGGAAGAGGAGATATTTGGGAAATCCGCCATTTTCAGATTCAATAATCAATTTTTCGATATCAAGAGGATTTTATGGCAGAACTGGAATATTTTTAGAGCCAATCAAGATTATTTAAAAGTCGTAGGGATGGCACCCAGAATTTTATATATAAAAGAAGAGAACTTTAAAAATATTCTAGAAAAAAACTGGAAGGTACATGGAAAGGCAGGAGAAGGAATGGTTAAATGTGGGTTTTGCCTTCAATGTACGAACATTAGAGAAGGAAGGGAAGTATATATCCCACATTTTGGTAAGCATCACTTACCTAAGAAGTATACATGTAGCAGCAAAGGGTTGTATACCTGGCAATGTGTTCTTTATGTCCCTGTTTCTATATAGGGAAAATCATCAATGCTTTAAGGACACGCATTTACCAACATAATTATGACATATGTAAAAATTATATGAAAAACGCCCTGGCTGCACATATTTTGTCACATGAAGGACACAAGTTTAGCTTTATCATCATAGATCAAGTCATTGTAGGGGAAAGAGGTGGCCCCCTTAATGATTTTTTGGAACAAAAGGAATTGAAATGGAAACTGAGAGCTAATGCCTCAGAATATCCTGGGCTGAATAGCGCAATATCTATCAGCTCCATATTGAGACTAAAATCTGAATTCTATATGTAAATCACATGGCCATAATTTGGTGATTGGTTATATTTTTGACCAGATTTATATTTATAGTGTTCATGATGTACAATATTTTAATGTTATGACTATTGATGTGTTTTTTTACATGAATTGCATTTTAATTTGTACAGGAAGTGAAGTCATGACTGTGGTAGTATAAAATGGGGTGGGGTTGGCTGTATTTATTGTTATCTGATGAAGTTTTCTGACTGGAGACGAAAGCGCTAATAAAGATTTTATTGGGTGTATTCTTGTGGCTATCTTGTCTTTAATAGTTATGGTAAGGGTAAAGCTCTCAAATTTGCATGTCTTTTAATAAAGGGTAGTTATTGAGGTTTATCATTGAGTTATTGATTTTCAGGTTTGAGTTATTATGGATTGGTTGAAGGATATCCATTGCTATCTCAAGATCAAGGTGGGTTATGATATGTCTTCTGTTTGATGTATAAGAATAGCGGTTCGAGATACAGATTGAATAAGAAGGGGGATAGAGGGCAGCCTTGCCTTGTCCCATTTTTGATCTTGATTCTGTTTGATAGGTTGATAGGGTTCTGTTTACATATAGGTTGGTGTAAGGGTTTTCATATAGTATTTTAATTATTTGAATAAATTTGTCAGGGAATTCAAAATCGGGTAACAGGAAAGAGATGTTAACTCTATCAAACACTTTATGTGCGTCTACCACTATTGCTTATATGGGGATTTTTTTTATGTTTGCAAAGGACATCATGGCTTCAAGAGTTAAGGTAGTATCATTACTCTGTCTTAGTGGGGTGAATCCTGATTGTTCTGGTGATATGATATTAGTTATAATGTTCTTTAATCTGTTAGCGAGAATTGAAGTGAGAATCTTGGTGTCTATATTAAGTAGTGAAATTAGTCTATAACTATTGGAGTCTTTAGGATCTGAAAGTTCTTTCAATATAAATATGTTTTTTGAGGCATTAAAGTGTAGATTGTTTATTTATTGTTTATCATATAGTTTAGTACCTGATGTAGTATTTTAGCAACAGGTATGATGAAGCACTTGTAAAATTCTGAAGTGAGACTGTCTGGGCCTGAAGCTTTGTTCATTTTTAGTGTTTTAATTGTGTTGATGATTTCATTTAATGAAATTGCGTTCATTAGAATATTTTTTTGTTTAGAATCTAATTTAGGGAAGTCTATATCCTGTAAGAAAGTTTTGCTGTCCATTTCTGGCAGTGATAAGATTTGATCTCCATAGATTTGCATGTAAAGCTGTTTAAAAAGGTTTACTATTGCTTGATTGTTTATATGTGTTTTGTTCTCATAATAGATTTCTGTTATAATGGGTGAGGATTTGTGTAGAGAAATTAGTCTCGCTAAAGCCCTGGATGGCATTTGAACAGTCTCAGCATATTTAGCGAAGGTTCTCATATCATAGAATGATAGGTTTCTTGCTTCCTTTAGATAGAGCTCTTTTTGTGTTTTTCTTAATAGGTCTTCTGTGCTTTTGTCAGGGTTTGACATTAGCTTCAATTCCAGTTTATTTATTTTCTCTTTTAATCTTGAATCTTCTTTGGAAAATAGTTTTTTATAGTGTGTTGCTTTGTTAATCAAAAATCCTCTAATTTGAGCTTTCATCGAAGCCCATACAGTGTCTAAATGTGTATGTGGGTTGGCTAGATTTGAAATTAGAGAGTTTAAGAGAGAATTAATGCCATCTATCACATCATTTTTTAAGAGATTGGAATTCAGTGACCAATTATAGCCTCTGTTAGGTTGTTTTTTATTATCCCATTCAATTGATAGTGTTATTTTGGAGTGATTAGAGAAGAATCTGGCATGCGTATGAGTTGTTACTTACATGTTGAAGAATATTTCCGAGATCAGAAAAAAAAATCAGTCCTTGACCATATTTTATGACATGGTGAGTAGAAGGTGCAACAGGTGAATCTTGCACTAATTGCTCAGAGGTGATGGATGCCATCTTCTACAAGTGCTACTTTTTTCAGCTTCACTTTTTAAACTATGGATACTGTTAGCTACAGTGTTACTGAACTATATAATGAGCTAGCTTTGTCAGTATTTTTGTGGGTTATTAAACAGGTGGAGTGAGAGGGGTAATGTAAGGGTAAGGCAGTTGGCTTAATGAAGGATTCTTAAGCCTAATAGGAAACACACCCATCAGTAAATACTCAGAGCACATGTGAACACATTCAAGCTGGTCTTGCGGTATCAGTTTGTGTAAAACCATTTGCCTATTCAATAGCTTATATATATGCCACATGTGCAAACAATGAGATGAAGCAGTCATGTCACCTGTTAAAGCTGTCATAGTGTGGGGGACATTTGATCAATAATGTTATGTGGCTGTCATTAGTTAAACTGTCTGAATAGACAAATATAACTATGAAGCACATTCTAGAGAGTTTTGTGTGCCACTGACCACCACCATGCTAAAATCACTCATTTCTCTAGCTACAGAGCAATGCCTAAGAAGGTTAATAAGCAGAAAAAATGGTGAGTTTGCTGAAAAGCTACTAATAAAACAATGTTCTCTGAGGAAGAGTAATGAGGTGTTACTCCAGACAGTCCATCTCCATGGCCAGTGGGTCTTTGTAGAGGATGCTGCTGACCAAGTTGACTTGGAATGAACCTGGAAATATCTGGTTTTGAGCAGTTATGTGGTCAGTGGGCAGGGCCATATTTATGACAATAGTCCATGACAGGCTACCAACATTACTCTTTCTTCAGAAAAGAACAGATGTCCACCTGACACATGACGGTAGGTTGATGGGTGGTGGAGCATTGGTTAATCCACACCTGATGGAGCTTGAGAAGTTTCTGGCCTCTTTTCAGTGGTAGTGACATCTCCACGTGGTCCCACAGTGTGGTTCTGAACACTGGCATAGATCTTTACTGTGCACCAAGAGCATCTACCAGAAATGCCCCAGGTATATAGAGCTCATCCTCTGTATCAGAAGATCTAAGTCCTCCTAACTCACTACTCACTGACCAAGTTATTAAAGCTATCTAATTTAGGATGTACAGGAACCTCATGGATTTCACATGCATAACCGTCAGCACAAGGTATGCTATTTAAATGTTTGTTTTTCAAATGCTATGATTCCTACACCTGGCTTTGGTGTATGCTTTGATGGCAGATCATACTTAGATAGGGTATTATCCTTTTCAGTTATTCACAGGTGATTGTCTGTCCAGCACCACCAGTGTTGACTTTATACCTCCTGATGTTGGAGGGTCTGCGGCCTCTGAAGATGATAGTGGGGATGAGCTGGCACAGTCAGGGATTACAGTGTTTGGATGCAGAGAATGTGACATAGGTTACTATGGACACTAGAAGTCAAGGAAGTATGGCCTCCCCACCAGACACATCTCAGGATCTACCCCTAGCCCCCTTGGGCAGTGCGGGATACACGCAGGGGTAGATACTAGTGTTCACTAGAAACATGGTTACTGCTCTCCCCTTGAAGTTGCCATGTAAGTGGTTACAACCCATTGTATCTGCAGGACTATCATGGAGGCACAGGCTAGTACCACCACATCCAATTCAGAGTTAGTAAGGCTGATGTAGTATGTGCAAGAATACCTCTGGGAGTGTGTGTCCCATATTCATGATTCACTGACAGACTTAATCACATATTTGAACACTCCCTGTCCTCCATAGCTTGTCTGCAGTTCATGAGATGCTATTCAGAAAGCCATTCCACTATTACATCCATGGATGGTGGTCATTGTGGCCATGGATGGCCTAGAACATAGCCACGTAGCTCTAGCAATTCCATAGCTACATCTGTTGTGAAAGTGTCTATGGTCATAATAGGATGCCCTAGGGGTGTGATAGTTGCAGCAGTGGCACATCTGGCAATAGATGTCATTCACAGTCATACAGTACACTGACATTTAACCAGGCCATGGTACAATCAGTGCAATTCTTGGTAGAGTAACTCTCATGGACCTGTGCATGTAGAGGATGCTTATCCATCTACCATGTATGTCCCAAACCTTCCCAGTAGATTTGCCTGCAGGGCTACAACTACTGTGGAGATTGAGTCCCATCAGACACACACTCAAACCACAATAGCCCCCAGTATGTCATACATACACTCACACCACCACAACTCCCAGTACACCACACACACACACACACACACACACACACACACACACACACACACACACACACACACACACACACACACACTCACACACTCATTCAAAGCCCCTAAACACATGCACAGTCTTGCTTTTAATGACCTCAACATTCTCACATTTCCCTGTAAAAGACATCAACATGTCCCCCCCCCCCCCCAACAGTGCAAATGATGATAGCTGTGTCCTTCCCTTTGTACATTGTTACTTGGGTTGCCTGTGACAGCTACACAGTGTGGACATCCTATGAATAGGTAAACACAGCCTGATGGTGGTGTATGCATGCATCACTTTTACCACAGTGTATCTGCTTTATTGTGGGCCAAAGCTATATGCAAGTCACTGCCTTTTTGCCAGTCACACAGCATGCTGCATCTGCTGCCAAATAGCATGATCATCCCTTGCTCATTGCACATCCACTGACACCTCATCTGACTCAGACTCGACTGCCTGGTGTGCTGGATACTGCTCTTTCTGCAACTACCCCGACCCAACTGTAACTGCCTCCGAGCTATGCTATTGTGTAGCATTGTACATACTGAAAATATGCCTTCAACACTATATTCCACCCCCTTCTACTCTATAAACTCACTAATCTAGGTGACTCTCCTCCAACCCTAAACTGGTTCTCAAACTATCTCTCTGGCAGATATCCATCAACAAAGTGGCAGCAATCTTGGTCTCCTTTCCTCAACATCACTACAGGTGTACCCCAAGGTTCCATATTGGGCCCCCTGTTATTCAATATATTTATCAATAACATCTATAACTCCCTTACTCATGGCACCATGATCCAATATGCAAATGATTCTACAATCATCTGCACTGCTAAATCCCCTTCTGAGCTACAACTGCTTACCCAACAAGCCTTTACATCCACTGAAAACTGGATGTCAAACAACCACCTTGCTCTCAACCCATACAAGACAAAACTGATTCTGTTCACTCCCAAAAAATAACTCCCCCAAATAGGACCAAATTATTTATTTATTTATTCCAGTTTGATGACCAGGGAGGTCCACTGGGCCTGGGGAGCCCATTTTCAGTGGAGGCCTGGGGAGAAAAGCTCCATAAAAGTTACAAAAATGCAATAATACAATAATAATTAACAAAGAAATTAAGGATTACAAAAGGTAGCATTCAAAAGTAGAAAATAGAAAATAGAAAACATATTTACAATTCAGTACACTGGGCTAAGTGAGCCTACATTCTGTGGAAGCTTGGGGAGAAAATAACATAGTACAAAGTTTAATTACATGAATACATCTGGAGGGAGCTTGGGCAGTCGAGCTCTGTATTTAAAGTTTAAATAGCATGCTTAATAATATAGGAAGTTAGGAATGCAAGCAACATGAGGCATTTGTAGGAGTGAGAAACAAATAACTGTAAAGATTCAGGAGTAGACAGGAGTATAGTATCCTGGCAGGATTTTGTAGAATGGTTACAATAACAAATTGAAGTGAGGCTAGGAAGGTATAGAGATTAATCAGGGGAGAAAGGAGAGGAGAGCTTGAGAGGAATGGGGGGAAGAGTACAATTGCATTTCCTGTTAAGATAAAGATAGGAATGAAGTTGAGTTTTGAAGTTTTTAAGGTTGTCACAGGTCCTCAGTGTGGAGGGAAGAGCATTCCATTTTTTAGCTAGGGAATAAGATAGCAGAAGCTGACCAGCAGGGTGCTTGGGTTTATGGATGGTGATCAAGTTTTGGTGGGTAGATTGAAGGGGTCTGAGTGGGTTGTAAGGTTGCAGAATGTTGGAGAGTGCAGGGCACTTAGAAGGTTGGAAGAATAGTTTGTGAGCAGTGGTGATTTGGTGAAGGAGTAGTAGATTGGGGAGTTCAAGCCAGTTTAATGACTGCAGGGAGGTGCAGTGATGAGTGGAGGATTTGGCATTTGTGGCAAATCTGGCTATTTTATTGTAACATACCTCCAATTTGGAGGTGAGAGTGGAAGATAGGTTAGTGAGGAGAGGAGCTCCATACAGAAGAGAGGGAAGTAGATAGGTTGTGGCGAGAGTTTGTCTAGAGGAAGGTGAGAGGAAGTGGTTGTTTCTGTATAGAAGGCCTAGTTTTATATGTGTTTTCTTGATATTTTGCTGGATGTGATTTTTGAAGTTAAGGCGTTCATCAATAGTTACACCAAGAAGTTTGGTGGAGGGTACAACTTTGATGATTGAGTTGTTATGTCTGGTGATTTGGAATGAGTTTTTGTCTATAGGGAGGGATTTAGAGGGAAAGAATAGAAGGACCTTAGTTTTGTTGGCATTTAGTGAGCGGTGGTTTTGTAGCATCCAATTTTCGGTGGTAGAGAAAGCAGTTTGGGTTAGAAATTGGAGATCTTTTAGGTTGGATGCATGGTAGATTAAAATGGAATCATCAGCGTATTGTACAATTTTGATATTAGGTATGGCTTTGTGGAAGTTATTGATAAATATATTAAATAACAATGGGCCAAGAATTGAGCCTTGGGGAACCCCAGTAGGGGGTTGGGAGGAAAGAGGAGGTGGCCTGGCCCCACTTCATGGCTTGAGACCTATCAGAGAGGTAGCTTGAGAACCAAGAAAGAGTTTTATGGGAGATGTTGAGGTTAGACAGATGGTTTAGTAGGTGACTATGGGAGATGGTGTCAAAGGCTTTAGATAAGTCTAGTAGAACACAGGATACCATGTTACCACAGTCGCGAGCTGAATTAACAAAATGTAGGAAGGAGAGTAGGGCAGAGTTGGTACTGTGTCCTGGACGGAAGCCGTGTTGGGTAGGGGAGAGTAGTCGGTGCTTGGTAAGGAATGGTAAGAGTTGCAGGTGGATACATTTTTCGAGAATTTTGGAGATAGGGGAGAGGATGGCTATGGGACGGAAGTTGGAGGTGCTGCAATTTTTGCCACCCTTGTGGAGTGGAAGAGTAAAAGCAGACCGCCATAGTTTGGGGACATAGGATTCAAGTAATGATCTATTGATTAGTATGCTGATAGGGTGGGCAACACTGTCTGAGGCTATTTTTAGGAAGGAGGAAGGAATGTTGTCAGGGGCATTGGAGCATGGTTTTAGTTTAGCTAAGAGTTTTTTTATTAGGTTGGTGGAGATAGGTTTGAGTTCAAAAGTGGGTGGGGAGGAGGGAGGGGAGGTTTGGGCAGTAGGAGATGGAGGGTTATTATTGGTAAAGGTCTTAGTTAGATCAGCAATAGATGAGGTAAAGAAGGTATTAAAAATAGATGCGATTTCAAGGTCAGATTTACTGGAGTCAGGACAAGGGTTGTTTTTGGTGCCAGGTTTTAGGAGGGAGTTTATGGAGTTCCAGACCTGTTTGGGTTTTTTTGTGTGATTTGCTTGCAGATTGAAGTAGTAGGACTTTTTGTCTTTAATTACTAGTTTTTTGGCTTGGTTTCTCAGTTGTTTATACTTAAGTAAGATTTCTGGTTGATTAAGATGGAGGTAAGCTTTCCAGGTTTTGTCTCTTTGTATCATAATTTTTTTGGTGTCCTTTGTGAGCCATGGGGAGGTTTTTGTTTTAACTCTTTTTGTTCTTATGGGTCAAGGGAGTTAAGGATAGTTAGGAATGTAGAATTGAAGTAATCAATGGCAGCATCCAAAGGGAGAGTTTTTAAGGGGTTCCAGTTAGTTAGCTTAAGGCAGTCAGAGAAAACAGTAGGGTTGAAGTTAGAGAGGTTACGGGATTGAATAAAATGATAGGAGAGTGTGGAGATGGGAGTAGCCCGATGGATGAAGGTTGGGAGGTGATCTCCTAATGGGTCAGGAATGACACCAGATTCTAATACTTTGTGCGGATGGGATACGAGCATCCAATCTAGTATAGAGCCAGGGTTTTTTTTTGTTTGGTCTTGAAATAGAGTTAGTGAGTTGAGTAAAGTTAAAGAGATTAATAGATATGGAGGGATTGTGGTGAATAACTTTGTTCCAGTCTATATTTATGTCTCCCATGATGTAGGTTTCTAGCTTAATGTTGGAGGAGGTCCAGGAGAGGATATTTTCTAGGATATTAGTGTTATTACCAGGAGGAATATAGAGAGATATGATACAGATGCTCTTATGGTTGTTCAGTTTTAGTAGTCCAATTACAAGTTCAGCGTTATTGAATGAAGGAATGGGATTTGGATCTGGAGAGAAGGACAAGTGTTCGGAGTAGATTAGGGCTACACCACCACCTTTGCAATTTTGGCGGTCAGAACAGAGAGCAAGAAATCCAGAGGGAGGAATTCAGAGTCGGTTATGTGGGGTTTTAGCCAGGTTTCGGAGATAGCTACAATGTCAGGTGAATAGTGATTGAGCCAGGCGTGGAAGTGGGTTAATTTGTTAGTTATGCTTTGGGTGTTGATGGAGAGGAATTTAAGGTATTAATTGGAGGATTTGTTATGGTTGTAAGGGAGGTTTGTAGGAGAGTTGTTTGGTCCTGGATTGGGGTGAATGTCATGCAAAGGAGTATGAGATGGGTAATGTGTTTGTAGGGTTTACGTTTAGATAAAGGTGGCTGGTAGAGTGTAGGTATGGGTTTGCAGTATTTAGTGGAGGTAGAGAAAAATTGTACTTTTAAGAGAAGGATAGGGTGGGAGGGAATTAAGGAAGCTGAGATGTTGTAGAAATGGGCAGAGAGGGGGGTGGGGTGGTAGAGATGGTGGATGTAGATGGCAGTTGGTGAAGGAGGTGGCATGGTAAAGTGAGAGTAGAAGAAGAATGAACATAGATGTTGAGGTGAGGATGTGGGGAGTGAGAAGGCGCATGATAGAAGGAGTTTGGTAGATAGTATAAGGTGAGGGTAATATGAGAAAGGATGGGAGGGGAAGTGATACAGAGAGTTAGGAGTGGTTGGTGGGTGGAGCAATTAATGGAAGAGGATAGGCTGGTGTGGAAGGAGGAGTTATGGGAGGGGAAATAAATGTAGGAGTAGTGGGGGCGGGTGGAAATTGGGGGCAGGGTAGGGGAGCGGAGTGAGCCCGCAGGCCGAACGGAGCAGGTAGAGCAGCAGAGCAGAGAGGCCAGCTGAAAAAGTATCAGCCACAACAGTTCACAGTAAAGGTAAGTAGGCTAAAAGGTAGTATGTTAAGGAGAATTGTTGGGTTAGAGAAAGAACAGAAAAGAAAGATAGGGGAACTGTGCTCCCTTAGAAAGGTTAATGGAAGGAAGAGGGGATTAGAAACAGGGGTTAGAGCTTAGTTTGGGATTAGGAAGACCTTGTTGAGTATAGGCAAATAGAGGTAAAGTGGCATATGGGGATTTAAAGTGATGCAAGCAATGGGCTGACAGAGAACTGCCACCTAGTGGGCAAAGGAAGGAATAGCAGTAAGAAATAACAAAAACAGGAGGGAGTGGGGTAGCAGTGGTCTATGGTAGGATGCTAATTCACACACATGGAAAGATAATCAGACAAATGGGTAGAGTAAGCTAAAAACAGAAATAAATTTAGTGCGGGCTACATACATTCAAATAGACTAGTATGGGGTCTGCACTGAGGTTCCTTTTCTTGAAATGTCCCGGAGTAGGCAGGAGTGTCCAGGAAAGATTGACACAGGTATTGTAGGAGGAAGCTCCTAAATTCTGTAGGTTGGGAGGGACCTTCAGGAGTGGACTACTGTAGAAGGAGAGTAGAAACAATATAGTTTAGTTGAAAATAAATATGGGAGAAGCAGGTAGAAGAAGCAGATAAGGAAGGTAGAGGAGGGTTAGAAGGCAAGCAGTGAAAGTTCAAAAGTTGAGTAGGAAGAATACAGAAAGCAGAGTGGTTAACATAAGATTCAGGTACACAAAGGAAAACAGTGAGTGGCATATAATAAGACTGTAAAACTGTCTAGAAGTTATATAATAAATGTCAATAATTGTAGAAAAATGAACAATATCAATTCAGACAAAGATTCATTACAATTCAATACAAAACATATACAGTGAAGACATATACATAGCATTTAGCTAAACTAAAACTGAAAACTAAATCTAGCCATTAATAAACTAGCAATTGATTAAAACTGTATTGTTCTATCTAGTATATAAGTATACTCCACAAGTTTCAAATAATGTTGGCTCCTAAGAATGGAGAAAGGAGGTGAAAGTTGTAACTAAGTTGCGTCAATTATGATGGAGGGTACAACTTTGATGATTGAGTTGTTATGTCTGGTGATTTGGAATGAGTTTTTGTCTATAGGGAGGGATTTAGAGGAAAGAATAGAAGGACCTTAGTTTTGTTGGCATTTAGTGAGCGGTGGTTTTGTAGCATCCAATTTTCGGTGGTAGAGAAAGCAGTTTGGGTTAGAAATTGGAGATCTTTTAGGTTGGATGCATGGTAGATTAAAATGGAATCATCAGCGTATTGTACAATTTTGGTATTAGGTATGGCTTTGTGGAAGTTATTGATAAATATATTAAATAACAATGGGCCAAGAATTGAGCCTTGGGGAACCCCAGTAGGGGTTGGGAGGAAAGAGGAGGTGGCCTGGCCCCACTTCATGGCTTGAGACCTATCAGAGAGGTAGCTTGAGAACCAAGAAAGAGTTTTATGGGAGATGTTGAGGTTAGACAGATGGTTTAGTAGGTGACTATGGGAGATGGTGTCAAAGGCTTTAGATAAGTCTAGTAGAACACAGGATACCATGTTACCACAGTCGCGAGCTGAATTAACAAAATGTAGGAAGGAGAGTAGGGCAGAGTTGGTACTGTGTCCTGGACGGAAGCCGTGTTGGGTAGGGGAGAGTAGTCGGTGCTTGGTAAGGAATGGTAAGAGTTGCAGGTGGATACATTTTTCGAGAATTTTGGAGATAGGGGAGAGGATGGCTATGGGACGGAAGTTGGAGGTGCTGCAATTTTTGCCACCCTTGTGGAGTGGAAGAGTAAAAGCAGACCGCCATAGTTTGGGGACATAGGATTCAAGTAATGATCTATTGATTAGTATGCTGATAGGGTGGGCAACACTGTCTGAGGCTATTTTTAGGAAGGAGGAAGGAATGTTGTCAGGGGCATTGGAGCATGGTTTTAGTTTAGCTAAGAGTTTTTTTATTAGGTTGGTGGAGATAGGTTTGAGTTCAAAAGTGGGTGGGGAGGAGGGAGGGGAGGTTTGGGCAGTAGGAGATGGAGGGTTATTATTGGTAAAGGTCTTGGTTAGATCAGCAATAGATGAGGTAAAGAAGGTATTAAAGATAGATGCGATTTCAAGGTCAGATTTACTGGAGTCAGGACAAGGGTTGTTTTTGGTGCCAGGTTTTAGGAGGGAGTTTATGGAGTTCCAGACCTGTTTGGGTTTTTTTGTGTGATTTGCTTGCAGATTGAAGTAGTAGGACTTTTTGTCTTTAATTACTAGTTTTTTGGCTTGGTTTCTCAGTTGTTTATACTTAAGTAAGATTTCTGGTTGATTAAGATGGAGGTAAGCTTTCCAGGTTTTGTCTCTTTGTATCATAATTTTTTTGGTGTCCTTTGTGAGCCATGGGGAGGTTTTTGTTTTAACTCTTTTTGTTCTTATGGGTCAAGGGAGTTAAGGATAGTTAGGAATGTAGAATTGAAGTAATCAATGGCAGCATCCAAAGGGAGAGTTTTTAAGGGGTTCCAGTTAGTTAGCTTAAGGCAGTCAGAGAAAACAGTAGGGTTGAAGTTAGAGAGGTTACGGGATTGAATAAAATGATAGGAGAGTGTGGAGATGGGAGTAGCCCGATGGATGAAGGTTGGGAGGTGATCTCCTAATGGGTCAGGAATGACACCAGATTCTAATACTTTGTGCGGATGGGATACGAGCATCCAATCTAGTATAGAGCCAGGGTTTTTTTTTTTTTTGTTTGGTCTTGAAATAGAGTTAGTGAGTTGAGTAAAGTTAAAGAGATTAATAGATATGGAGGGATTGTGGTGAATAACTTTGTTCCAGTCTATATTTATGTCTCCCATGATGTAGGTTTCTAGCTTAATGTTGGAGGAGGTCCAGGAGAGGATATTTTCTAGGATATTAGTGTTATTACCAGGAGGAATATAGAGAGATATGATACAGATGCTCTTATGGTTGTTCAGTTTTAGTAGTCCAATTACAAGTTCAGCGTTATTGAATGAAGGAATGGGATTTGGATCTGGAGAGAAGGACAAGTGTTCGGAGTAGATTAGGGCTACACCACCACCTTTGCAATTTTGGCGGTCAGAACAGAGAGCAAGAAATCCAGAGGGGAGGAATTCAGAGTCGGTTATGTGGGGTTTTAGCCAGGTTTCGGAGATAGCTACAATGTCAGGTGAATAGTGATTGAGCCAGGCGTGGAAGTGGGTTAATTTGTTAGTTATGCTTTGGGTGTTGATGGAGAGGAATTTAAGGTATTAATTGGAGGATTTGTTATGGTTGTAAGGGAGGTTTGTAGGAGAGTTGTTTGGTCCTGGATTGGGGTGAATGTCATGCAAAGGAGTATGAGATGGGTAATGTGTTTGTAGGGTTTACGTTTAGATAAAGGTGGCTGGTAGAGTGTAGGTATGGGTTTGCAGTATTTAGTGGAGGTAGAGAAAAATTGTACTTTTAAGAGAAGGATAGGGTGGGAGGAATTAAGGAAGCTGAGATGTTGAAGAAGTGGGAAGAGGGGGGGGTGGGGTGGTAGAGATGGTGGATGTAGATGGCAGTTGGTGAAGGAGGTGGCATGGTAAAGTGAGAGTAGAAGAAGAATGAACATAGATGTTGAGGTGAGGATGTGGGGAGTGAGAAGGCATGATAGAAGGAGTTTGGTAGATAGTATAAGGTGAGGGTAATATGAGAAAGGATGGGAGGGGAAGTGATACAGAGAGTTAGGAGTGGTTGGTGGGTGGAGCAATTAATGGAAGAGGATAGGCTGGTGTGGAAGGAGGAGTTATGGGAGGGGAAATAAATGTAGGAGTAGTGGGGGGTGGAAATTGGGGGCAGGGTAGGGGAGCGGAGTGAGCCATGAGGCCGAACGGAGTAGGTAGAGCAGCAGAGCAGAGAGGCCAGCTGAAAAAGTATCAGCCACAACAGTTCACAGTAAAGGTAAGTAGGCTAAAAGGTAGTATGTTAAGGAGAATTGTTGGGTTAGAGAAAGAACAGAAAAGAAAGATACGGGAACTGTGCTCCCTTAGAAAGGTTAATGGAAGGAAGAGGGGATTAGAAACAGGGGTTAGAGCTTAGTTTGGGATTAGGAAGACCTTGTTGAGTATAGGCAAATAGAGGTAAAGTGGCATATGGGGATTTAAAGTGATGCAAGCAATGGGCTGACAGAGAACTGCCACCTAGTGGGCAAAGGAAGGAATAGCAGTAAGAAATAACAAAAACAGGAGGGAGTGGGGTAGCAGTGGTCTATGGTAGGATGCTAATTCACACACATGGAAAGATAATCAGACAAATGGGTAGAGTAAGCTAAAAACAGAAATAAATTTAGTGCGGGCTACATACATTCAAATAGACTAGTATGGGGTCTGCACTGAGGTTCCTTTTCTTGAAATGTCCCGGAGTAGGCAGGAGTGTCCAGGAAAGATTGACACAGGTATTGTAGGAGGAAGCTCCTAAATTCTGTAGGTTGGGAGGGACCTTCAGGAGTGGACTACTGTAGAAGGAGAGTAGAAACAATATAGTTTAGTTGAAAATAAATATGGGAGAAGCAGGTAGAAGAAGCAGATAAGGAAGGTAGAGGAGGGTTAGAAGGCAAGCAGTGAAAGTTCAAAAGTTGAGTAGGAAGAATACAGAAAGCAGAGTGGTTAACATAAGATTCAGGTACACAAAGGAAAACAGTGAGTGGCATATAATAAGACTGTAAAACTGTCTAGAAGTTATATAATAAATGTCAATAATTGTAGAAAAATGAACAATATCAATTCAGACAAAGATTCATTACAATTCAATACAAAAACATATACAGTGAAGACATATACATAGCATTTAGCTAAACTAAAACTGAAAAACTAAATCTAGCCATTAATAAACTAGCAATTGATTAAAACTGTATTGTTCTATCTAGTATATAAGTATACTCCACAAGTTTCAAATAATGTTGGCTCCTAAGAATGGAGAAAGGAGGTGAAAGTTGTATCTAAATTGCGTCAATTATGATGGCGTTCTTGGAGAAGGGCAAGTACAGGCTTAGGGAGACAATATTATCGACGCCTGTGAGGAGGCGTACAAGAAAGACGATAAAGTGTTTCAATTTGCGCCAAATTAGGATGGCGTTCCAGGTAGAGGAGTTGTGGACTTTTGTATGCATTTCTGGCAACGCCACTGGGGAGGTTTTGGTCAGAAAAGCAAAAGTGTTTCTATTTGCGCCTATTAGTATGACGTTCTTATTACAGGAGATATGGACATTTGTTTGGTTGTTTTAGCAGCCCTGGCTTGTGAGGTGGCATTCGTATAAGAAAGAGAAAGCAGGGCAGCTTAATAAAGCCTGAGGGGTGGCATTGATATGTTGACCATAGCACATTTGTGCTGTTTAAAACGCCTTGTAAAGAAAAAAGGAGAGAGAGCAGGCTGAGGATTACAATGCCTGAGATGTTGGCATTGTAATGCTGTTTAAAAAACCACAGTTAAGTAAATAAAGCCTAAAATAGGGTGACATTCAAAGAAGAGCGGGAAAGAAGAGAAAAGAAGAAGATTAATGGGCTAGGGTAAGCAATCAAAATAATGCCAGGGAGTTAGCGTTATTAGCGAGGAAAAAAGATGAGGGGAGAAGCTGACTTAATACACAGCCAATCAGTAATTGCCCAGATCGGATGGGGTTCAGTAGTGAGAAATGAAGTAGAGACTAGGTGTGCCTGTGAGGTGGTGTTCAGCAGGAAAAGGGAAGAAAGCAGGCTGGGTTTACAGTGCTAGTGAGGAGGCATGATTAAGGAGAATAAAACACATCTAATTTACACAGAAATAACAGTTCAACAAAAGCAAACACACAAAACAGTAGGCATTTAGCAACATATATAGCAGTATGAATTGAACAAAGATCTGTACCTGTATGCAATGAACGTTCAGCTACATGTTAGCAGTGAAACACCTAAAAACAACGATCGGTAACACTGGTACTAAACACATAAAACAACGATCGGTACCACTACTACATAAACTATAATCATTTCATATTCAGATACCTACCGTGAGGAGAACGAGGCAGCACTACCGTTTACCGACTCAGGAGAGGAAGGGAAAAGGTTGCACCTAGTCAGGAGTTTTGAGAAATGGCACCAAAGGTAACTGGCATCTAGAAGTAAACTGGGGGGAGGAGGGTAACTAAGGGGGAGGGGGGAAATAAGGACAAGGTGCAGGAAATGATAGAAGGGGTAAAGTGGATGGGAGGAAGCCAAGTGGAGGTTGAGCAGAAGAGCAGAGAGGCCAGCTGAAAAAGTATCAGCCACAACAGTTCAGAGTAAAGGTAAGTAGGCTAAAAGGTAGTATGTTAAGGAGAATTGTTGGGTTAGAGAAAGAACAGAAAAGAAAGATAGGGGAACTGTGCTTCCTTAGAAAGGTTAATGGAAGGAAGAGGGGATTAGAAACACGGGTTAGAGCTTAGTTTGGGATTAGGAAGACCTTGTTGAGTATAGGCAAATAGAGGTAAAGTGGCATATGAGGGTTTAAAGTGATGCAAGCAATGGGCTGACAGAGAGCTGCCACCTAGTGGGCAAAGGGAGGAATAGCAGTAAGAAATAACAAAAACTGGAGGGAGTGGGGTAGTAGTGGTCTATGGTAGGCTGCCAATTCACACACACGGAAGGATAATCAGACAAATGGGTAGAGTAAGCTAAAAACAGAAATAAATGTAGTGCAGGCTACATACATTCAAACAGACTAGTATAGGGATGCTCAAATAGACTAGTATGGGGATTCTCTATCCTCTCCCGGAATAATGCCACCATCGAAGTCGTCTCTAACACCAAACTGTTAGGAGTCACCATTGACGAAAACCTAATATTTAACCTCCACATTCTCAACGACATCAAAAAAACACATCAGAAACTGGGCACTCTCTACAGGCACAACTATTACCTTAACCATAGTGCAAAAAAGGCTCTAGCCTCAGCCTTGCTACTTCCATCCCTGCTATGTGGTGCCCCTATCCTTACAAATATCCACTCATCCCTCAAAACCAAGCTAGATTCATGTTACAATAAGGTTGCCAGATTCGCAACAAATGTTAGATCATCAGCATACTACTGCTCCTCTTTACAGCAACTAAACTGGCTTGAACTACCACTCTATCTCAACTACCTACATTTAACTACTGCACATAAAATAATATACAAACCCACAACATGCCCCTCTCTCTCCTCTCTGCTGTCCTTGTACCAACCAAATAGATCCCTTATATCAAAAAATAAAACCCTGCTCAAAGTAGACAAACCCCAACTCCCAGCCAGTCAAATGTTCTATTCCTTTACTGTTTCCAAACTCTGGAACTCCCTCCCATCCGCAATAACCTCCACCAGTAGCCCTGCACTCTTTAAAAGGTCTCTTAGGCAACATCTATGCTCTTGCTGGCTATGCCCATGCCAAAAATAACTCTCGCTAGACACAGCTACCCTTACTCTACCCCTCTGATTTTCTCCTACTTCTTTCCCATCCTCTTTTTCTAGCTATCCGGCACTCTAGCTATCCTATCTGTGCCTAACCCTATTACCTTACCTAACCTTGATACCCATCCTCTCTCTCTATACCTGCCTTACTACCACTCCTGAACCTATTCCTCCCTGTCTTTTGCACTGCTATCGTCCTCATTAATTCATATCCAAGCTACTTATTGTTAATACAGTGTTAACTATGACATGTACATTATACCGTTTTATTTTAAAATCCATGCCTATTATTGTTACTGTATTGCCTTCTGGCTATTTATGTAACTGAAATTGTATTTTCTGTATAATTTGTATATGGAGCTTTTCTCCCGAGGCATCCACTGAAAATGGGCTCTCCTAGGCCCAGTGGACTTTCCCGGTAAACAAATGCAATAAATAAATAAATAAAATAAATTATTGCACATATGCCAGAACCGTACTTCCAGGCACCACAAGATGAATTCAGACAATGAAAGTGTACCTTCAACAGTCCAAACACATGCTCCAAAATGCCCATTTGTTTGCAATTGCTCATAGCTGTTCCCCTGGTCTGCTTCATTCTGTGGATTGAACAGCTACCTCCGACTTGTGATGTATATGCAAAAAACGTTAGTGGAGTCAGGATGTAACGCTAGGAAAGCCAGGGATGTAACGCTAGGAAAGCCAGGGATGTAACGTTGCAAAAATAGCGGACTGCCTTCCGTGTGAAATGACTCCAAACCGCACAGTAGTAATCCACAGATGAACACAAGTCCACAGAGCGTTGCCAAAATCACCACTCGTGTCTGATGATAAATTACCACTCAGCCAAAAGTAAAAACGTATGCTTTTATTAAAACTTAACACCCAACAGCGAATGACACTAGTTTAGCGCTTTCATCTGCACCAACGCAGACTTCCTCAGAACTAGTGTATTCCTTCATTGTCATTCATTTTAAAAAAAACATTTGGCGCCAACATTTTAATCATTCCTTAAAGAGACAAACATTAAAACCACCATCAAATATGTAGCATACTTATATAATCCTTTTGACCTACAAATGAATTATAATAAATTATATATGTAACATTAATAAGGAAGTTTGAATATATTTAATATACAGTTTTAAAAAATATAACTATACTTTGACCCAGACCTACTATGAAGTCTATGCTAACTGTATATAAACAACACTAATTAATTAATTAAACATACTAAGTTGGAGTCATTTCACACGGAAGGCAGTCCGCTATTTTTGCAACGTTACATCCCTGGCTTTCCTAGCGTTACATCCCTGGCTTTCCTAGCGTTACATCCTGACTCCACTAACGTTTTTTGCATATACATCACAAGTCGGAGGTAGCTGTTCAAGCTACGCTTCTTTCGTTTGCTCCGTTGTTGCTGGTTGTCTTTTTGGTCGTGTATTGTGATTTTTTACTCATTCTGTGGATTGTTGATAAGTGTCATCAGCCAAGGTTCTAAGTCATATCCGCCATTGCCAGTAACATGCCCTAGGAGAAGTTACCCCTTGCAAAATGCTGACACAAGTCACATATGTTGGAGTTGTGATAACTGCCTGGGTGGCCTGTAGGCACACTGCATGTGATATCCTGTGCATTACAGACTACCTGGTAGTTGATGGAGTGATACCTTTTGTGACTAACATATCTTCTGCCCACTTCCCAAGATGGGGCCCTTATTTTAATGTGGGTTCACTCTATGGTCCCAAGTACCTCATTGAAATGGGCTATATCACAGAATTTTCAAATGATCTTCCCTCTTTCCTCTGTGGTATGTGGGAACCAAATACACTGACATGAGAAACTGATGGAGTATTCTCAAACCAGATACCTGAAATACTCCCACTTTGTCCCCAGTAGGTCACCAAAAAGTTACTGTATCTAGTATACATAGAGCCACACATATTTTAGCATCCAGTGGGAAAGGTACTCAACAAACTACACAGGGCTGCAAACAAGGCCTAAACATATCCAAAATGTCTTCCATGATGTCCCTGCCCAAATGGTATCAATTCACAATGTTAGTGCTGTAGAGTCCATAAAATGTTAAGTGCAGTGAGATGACATGCATCTTGGGACAACAATGAACACAGCCATGGCTTGTAGCAGCACAAAGAGCTTCTTGCTGATGTACAATAACTACTGCAGCAGCAACCTCTAACATTTGTTTTCACAATTACTCTTGCTCTGCCATCTTGATTTGCCTCATTAGCATACAGGGCACTGCTCATTTTAATATTGTTGCTCATCCCCATCTGATTATATGGCCATTAGCATATATTGTGGTAAGCACTGCACTCAGCATTTCCCGGCAGCATTAAGCATGTCTCTGAATTGCACACACCCTGCATGTGGCTGCTACCTTTACAAATTTGCTCACAGACTAAGTTTTCTGAATTCCATTCTCTGTATTATAGTTCAGCAATTAAAATGCAACCTGCTCTATTCAGGTTGTTACTGAGCTATGGTGTACAGAGCATGTAGGCCTGGTGTGCTAATTGACTTTTGTCCATAGGTTCATAAGCTAGTACTAAGCTAGCTGCCCTACAGGCCATTTTAACCCTAGGCAAATTTTCCATTTGGTGCTTAAAATGAACCTTTCCAATTTGAGTTTAGATTCACTTAACCCTTTCCAAAATCTTTTGATAAATATTTATAGGGGACCTATATGTTGGGATACAGCATTTAGGAGCTCTCTTTATCCATTAGTACTACAAGAGAGGAGGCCAGGGGTAAAGTTCCAATTTCCTATCCACTGATCCAAGTTATGCTTGAATGTGGTCAGGGATGAGCTTTGGTTTACATGGCTAGGAAATCTGTTCCAGAGCAGTGATATCCTGAGATTACAAACATAACTAAAAAAGGCCTCTTCATACCTCTGAACTTAGAGCAAGAATTCTAAACAAATCCAAAAACAGTGGGGAGACAAAGGCCCATAAATAGGGAAATCTTTTAAATATCACTCTTATAAACTTAAAAATTTAACAGAATAACAGGTTTTGCATCATCGTGCATTTTCTGAAAGATAAGAAGTCTGAAATTCAAATGTCTGCCATTAGTGACTTCAGTCTTCCATAACTTGTCAGAAAGCCAAAAATGTTATGAGGAACAGACCAAACACATGAGGCAAAAATCTTGACATTCTACAGAAGTCTGGACAGTTGAGAGGTGTGAGCTTGTGACTGTCCTTTGTTTAGGTAGCTATTTTTGCCTCAAGCTTGGCTTTGGTAGATTTAATTAAACACCTGAGTTGCTTGTTTAATTTAATGATGAGGGCTTTGCCATTCTGTTTATTGTTCTTCTTACTTTTAGCCATTAATATCTTCATTTTAGCACAAAGCTTTTTGATATTAAAGTTCCACCAGGGGGGGTTGTCATGCCCTTCTCTTGTACTCAGGTACAACTGTGTCTCTGCAGCTGTTTATATGCAGATATTGTGTGGTGGTGTACATTTTCACATATTCAGTTGAGTTAACTGGGTTTGGTGGAGATTTTAAGCTTGACAATGTATCAGTTAGGAATAAGTAATTTGTCACAGAGAATTTTTTCAGGTGCCAGAACCAGGAGTGATCGCAGGATTCAATTTCATTTTGATGGAAATGGTTTTATGGTCAGACCTAACAAGTGATAAAGATATACAAAGGATAGTGCAAAATGCTCCAGTATTGCCCTTGTTTTACCTGGGATTTGGCCTGCTGTCCTAATTGGATTTTGTTATTTGCCCTTATTTCATATGGGTTTGAAAAACAGCAGATGAATGACTTGGGGTTGACTGTTGATGACTTTAGGCCTGGTTGTTGTGGTTGCTGCTCCAGGTGGGAGAAGGAATAAAGAATGTTTCCAATTCTGCATGCCTGAACTGACTGCTGTTTGTCCTGAGTTTTTTTAACTTTATTGAGTGGCTATTTTCCCTTGTTGATGACTGACACTTCAGCTTTAGGTGCGTACTTGCCTTGTATATATGTTGCTTAGTTGCATGGGTCAGTGCTTTATAGTGCTGCACCGCGATGTACTGAGCTTCTTGGACTCCTGCTGCAATTAATGGATTTTATTTGCATATTACATTGTTTCACCTTACTTTGGACTTGCTGGGAAAAACTGGACCTTTTATCTGCCCTTGTTTCATTTGTCCTTGGACCACACAGCAGGTGAGTGACATGAGGTAGACTGTTGCTAATATTGGGCCTGGTGGTTCTGGTTGCTGTTCCCAGTGAGAGGAGGTATGGTCCTGCCTCTGCCTACCTAAACTGCTTGCTCTTTGACCAAAATTTTCAAACAAAATGGCTGTCTGTTGTTTCCTTATGGCTGGCTGGCACTTATCCTTTTAGGCAGGTATTTGTCTTATTATATAAGAAGCTTAGCTGCATTGTTGGCATTTCATAATCCTGAGCTGTCATGTGCTGAGCCTTGAAGAACCACTGTGCTAAATGAATTTTGCTTGAATATTGACCCGTTTCATTCAGCCTTAGATCACAGCAGTACAGTTGTATTTTACTTACAGCATCGTAATAGTTAATTTCATACTCTTTGATTGGAATTATCAGGTACAACCATGTTTTTCTGCATTTCTTGACATTTTTCTGAAGTCCTTCAAGTGAATATGAATATCTCTTTCTAATGTCTGGCAGTTAGTGCAGAGGATTAGGGCTCTATGCTGTTAATGTGCTGCTTCCTGTAGTCAAGTTTACATGTTTTCATTATTTCCATCTCCTTATGACTTTGAGCAACTCAGCTGACCAGACATTGTTCCTGGAACTTTCCTGAAAAAGGACACATGTCTAATGGACTTAGTTAACAAGTGCATAAAAAATTTTAGCATCTGGATCATTTGTTTAGGACAATTGAAGGCTCCTTCCACTTTATCTTTGTGGTAACTCACCAGTTAAGTAGTCACTAATATTTAATCATGGTCTTTATCAACATGAGTTTGCAGTTTGCTCTGCACCTTTCTGTCACCTGCCTGTTTGTAATTCTTCCATGACTGAAGATGTGACCAGAACTCTTAAGGCTTCTCGCGGTCTCATTGTTAAACCTCTTAGGGAGAATAACCTTAGATGCTCTACCCTATAAGAGATATATAGAGAGATATAGATAAGGTCTATATGCATCTGCTCAAGGCATGCTTAGCAACTGTGGGGTCCAATTTGGACCATATTGGTGGAGCTCCCTGCTGATCCCAACCCCTCCTCTACCTGTTTGCTTCCTGGACTTGAAAAGATTTTAACACAGGTATTAGGAATATATGCCACTACAATGTAGTAAAAAGAAAACAATATTTTATTAGCTTATTTTGTCATTATACACATTAAAACAGAAGCAGATTATCAACCTAGCTTGGTAAGCTAATATACACCAGTGTTTTTGGACATGCTACAAACAACACCAAACAGACAATGCTAGTCTGATGTAAGTTAGTTTGAAACATGAATTCTGGTAAAATCTGACTGATCGCATTCTTCAGCTTTTGTCTTTCATGTCCAGTATTGTCAGATGACAGGATATTCCAAAATCACAGTCACAAAAATTGGCAGGATATGCCAGGCAAATAAGCCAGTGGGGATGAGATTGATGGTTGTGGCAAGACGTGGGGGCTCAAAAATAACCTGAAAATTTTCTGAACTATATTATACATTCTCATCTCACATTACCCTTCTCTTCCTTCATAGTCTTCCAGTTACCTCCTGCACCCAGGTAGGATTGATGGAGTCCCCTGCCCAGTTAATTCTCCTGTCTTCTTGCAGTTATCATCTTTCCAAAAAACACATAAAACTCTTGAACTTTCTCAAAATGCTCAGTAATAATTGTAATAGTCTTGGACCTCACCATAAAAACAGAACTGTTCACATACCACCCCAGTCGCACTTATTTCTGAAAGTTTATTTTTGTATATTTAATTATTTGTTAAATTGTTTAAGTGAATTAATGCTTGCAGATCTTTTCCAGCCATAGCCCAGACAACAAAGGCAACAGTAAAGATTATATCCAGGGTTAATTTAGAGTAGGCAGTATTCAGCATGCTTTGGAAAGTGGGAGGAAATCAGAATGCCTAAAAGAAACCCACTTGTATGGAGAATATAGAAAACCCACACAATTTAACACACACACACACACACACACACACACACACACACACACACACACACACACACACACACACACACACACACACACACAAACACCCCTCCTGTTTAATGTATCTGTGATTATTTTTTTCCAGTGACTTGAGCAAGTGTTCTCTACTACACCATTCAACTGGTAACAGCTATGTCATGAGTCTTAATGATCAGAAGTTACCTCATATCACAGTAACTTTTATTTTGGCTGTGCTTATGAGTGTTTGTTTTCATCCTCAATGAGGCTTACTATTCTACAGTATTGTTTTTGTCACTGCGTTCACTAGCAACCAATCAAACACTCCATGTCAGCAAGAAAAGCAAAGGAAGACACAATACCTCTTCCAATCTACAAATTTAATCTGGTCTTATTATCTTTAGTGGCAGTAACATAACTGATACACAAAACAGATGATCAATATGATCTCAGTTTTGGAGTGAAAACCCTGTTGTGCACTCAGCACCAGTAAATGACTACTCGTGAGGATCTAATGCCTTCAGACTTACACATGGCATTAAACTGCACTATTAATGCTGCTAGATGAGCCACTAGTTCAATGCATAATAGAAAATGGGTTGATAAAAAGAGACTTGTAGCTAATGCTGAAGCACAACTACAAGTAGAAAATGGGCTCCCTGTTCAAATGTTGGCACTGGTAATCCTGAGTGCCGACAAGAAGAAGAATAAGATCGAAAACTTGGGAGAAGAGTGAACCTTGAACATCACTTTTCTCCTTTAAACTTCTTTTTTGCATGGGGGCAAGCCCTCCTGCACCACCCCATGTGAGGGGCAAGCCCCCCACACCTCCACTAATTCCAAGATCACCACAGCTCAAAGAAAAAAGAAAATCAAAGAAATGGCCGTCTCAGATTTAGTATATGTAACTCCATTTTTTCAGCCATTCAGTCTCTGTATTTCAGGTTTCACTCTAGCAGGTCCTGAGATTTGAAATAGTTACCAGAAGAATGCCTTGCTCTTTGCTGTAGTTCTTTTAGGCAAGTTTTGTGGGCCACTTTAAACATAATGATTCTGCAGTAGCCTAGTGCAGGGCCCTCTTTAGGAGTGAGGACCTTTTGGGCCAAATAGTTCAATTGGCTCAAGGCTGGCCATGCACATACCTTAGGCAGGTAAGACACTTGTCTTAAGGAGCATCTTGCTTTCTCCAACAATGATGCTACAATCTCAAACAAAAAAATAATTGACTTTAACAATTCGCTTATTAACTGATGTCATTCCTGGGACATCTGGTATGTCAGCATCGGGGGGATGACTGACATACTTTGCCAGGAATAGTGTTCACCTCTCTCTTAGGGCTTCCACATATTGGCCAAGACTATCTCTGTCCTTGTAGTGTCTTTTTTTAGATAAAGTTAATTCCTTAGACTTTCCAACCTAACAAATTCTAATTCAGCATCTTTCTGGCAGTTAGCACAGAAGCTTAAGGCTCAAAGTCACTAACAAGCTGCTTTCTATAGCCTATGCTACAGGATATGATTCCTTCCACCTCCATATGCCTACTGTGTGACTCTGAGCAGATCACTTTAACCAGACAGTGCTCCTGGATCACCCCTGAAAGGGGACACTTGCCACAGTGGGCTTACCAAGTCAACAGATGTAAAAAATAATAATGAAAAAAATCTGACCTGCTCATGTTGAGTATAACATTGAGATATCAAAAAATATAATTATCAGAATAGATTTTTTCTAGTAGAATTATTTCAGACATTACAACTGGCAAACAGATTGACCATAAACATGTTTACAGTAACTGTATGCTACAAGCCAGATAAGGCTCATAGTACTCCACTGTTATGAAACAAAAAATATTATAGCTTGACCTTGTTCTTTTACATATTTCACAATGGATACAGCCTTGTTTTATCAGATGAAGTCACAAGAACTTACAGACTATTGTGGGTATGCTGACCAGCAGTCCCTGAAAATAATTGCATATCTCTACTGTCAATCAAGGATATGAATTATGATTAGAAGGAATATTCCAGTACCCACCTATTCTTTGTTTCATGTAAATAAAAGTCTGTAGCTTCTCTGCCATATTGTTAGTCTAGTTTAGATTTACTGCCAAACTATTCTGAAAATAAAAGTTTTGCCTCAAATTGCTTTCATGTCTTAGTGGATTTACTAATGACGCATGGTAATAAGGAACCTCTTAACAGCTCAGTGCTACAGTGCTAGGAGTCTGAACAATACATTGTCTGATTCAGAGACTTTAATGATGCCCAAACACATTAATTTTATTTATATCCATTTTATTTTCATTTTGTCAATTGCAGTAGAGCACTGATCACAAAAGACCAATTACAGACAGTAACAAATACATCAGAAGCAAGACAAATTGCAATACAAATTTCTGTCGGTGAGATATTTTATTTTAACATTTCTTAATCAAATAAGCACACTTGTCCAGTGACAATGTTCAAGAATAACCCTGCTGGGAGGCACATAATGAATATGAAATTCAATTAATCGATCAATGATGTAACATGCAGTTAGGTTTGAAAATGAAACTGCATGCATTTCAATAAAGAGCTGATAATATAGATAGCACAGTAAAGACAAGTTACCCATTTCTACTAATGATAAGTAGTCCATCAATACTCACCCACTATATCAACAGTCACACAGTACTGACCGAAAGTTACTATTAAGTAATGAAGAATAGGAACATATGTATGTGCATCCAGGAGACAAGGTGGAAAGGCAGTGCATTAAAGCCACCTGGCTTAAGATCCAGAGTCCACTACTCAGGGGGAGGTCAGACTAGAAATGATCTGGGAATTATGGTGAGAGAGAATCTTCTGAAGACAGTGGGAATGTGATCAGAAGTAGTGACAGACTCATGACAGACAGACTTCAGTGTAATGTAGGGTGGTATCCATAATTTCAGCCTATGTCCCACAGCATGGTAGATATAGTGAGGAAAACAGTGCATTCAGGTAGCAGTTGCACTATACATATATATATATATATATATATATATATATATATATATATATATATATATGCATATGTATATCTATATGTATATATATATATATATATATATATATATATATATATATATATATATATATATATATATATGTATAAAAATTAAAAATAAAACAGAACATAATGAGTTGGTGTTGGTAATGGAAGACCTGAATGCTCATTTCAGGACAGGCAGAAAAAAGGATATGAAGACTGTCTGGATCCACAAAGGGGGGGGGGAGGGCAACAGGAGTAAAGAAGGAAAGTCTATAATAGTTTGGTAAAAAGGTTTATAGTGGCCAACACGTGTATCACCATGATAGACAGTCACAAGATCACATACAAACATGACAAATATGCAGTTCAAGTAGACTTCCTCCTAGTAAGGAAAGGGCATTGGAACATAATCACAGACTACAAAGTCATCCTCAGTAAAAATGCCAACCCAAGAATAAACCACTAGTGGTCAAAATCAGCTGCAAGAAGTGGTCAGAGAGGACTGTAAGGTTAACAGGCACTAAGCTAAAGGTGACTAGAGTAAAGGCGCAGGAGTTCAAGGTTATACCCAGGGATTTAGCACCTCAGAAAAAAAGAGGAAATAGGTGAAGTCAAAGAAAAGTGGCAGCATCTCAAAGCAGCATGTGTGAAGAGTATAGAACAGATATGGGGACATGCGGATTATGGAAATAAGGTACATAAGAAAAGCTGATGGTGGAATGCAGAAGTCCAGGAAGTTATCAAAAGAAAGAAAAAAATGCAGAAGAAGGTTGGGGATAGAAAAGATAAATGATGCTGGAAAACTGTTTAGCTAATTGACAGACTAGGAGAACGGTAGTAAAGACAAAGAATGTGACACCCGATAAACTCTACAAACGTCTGCAAAGTGACTCAGCAAATGATACAAAGAAACTGCATCAGGTTGCTGGGCAAATTCAGGAAAATAAGATAGTCATCAGACACCCTTCATAAGGGATGCCAGCAACAATCTGCTCACCAATCTTTAGAATATCAGAAGCATCTGGAAGGATAACTTCCAGCAGCTTCTGAATAAAGAAAACTTCATAGAACCTGTGCTGCCCCAGACACGCCTATAATGAAAGAAGAAGAGGAGCCCATCCTAAAAGAAGTGAGAACAGCAATAAAGAAAATGAAGTCTGGGAAAGCAGGAGGCACAGACTGGGCATGGCACTGGCAGATCTAATTAAAATGTTGATTGAGTTATCAGAGAAATTGGGGTTATTCATCATGGTATGGACAGAAATGTATGGCCCAGATTACTGCAGAATAAGCATTTTTGTGCCAGTTTACAAGCACAAATGGGACATTCATAACTGTGGGCAGTACAGAGTTATAAAATTCCTGTTACACTGCATCAAAGTGCTGGAGAGGAGGACTGATAAATTAACATGCAGAACAGTAGAAAGTAAGATGGGAGATTAGTATTTTGGTTTCAGATCAAGATACAGCACAGCTAACTCAATGTTTGTAGTGAGGCAGATAGTGGAGAAGGATCTGGAGATGAAAAAAAAGAGTTCAACTGTGCATTTCCTAGACATGGAGAAGGCACAGGACAAGGTGCCGGGAAAGCTGATTTGGGCAGTCCTGTGATGATTCAAAGGCCCAGAAACATTGGTAGAGTTAGTACAGGCTATGTACAAGGATCCAATTACACAAGTACAAACAGTGATTAGACTCACATATGGGTTCCCAGTGGGAGTGGGTATACATTAGGGTTCAGCTCTGAGCCCACTGCTGTTCATACTGGTGCCCAACTACATTGGCAAACAGGTCAGAGGAGAAAGAGCTACAAAGCTATTGAATGCAGATGACGTGTCATTACAAGCAGACTCTGAACAGAAGCTTCAGGAAATGATAGAGGACTGGAATGCAAAACTCAAGGCACATGGGATGAAACTGAGTACAGACAAGACAGTTGTCCTGACAGTAAATGGGGGAAGTGGAAGAAGCTGAAAACTAAGATACAAGAGAAAAAATGTTGAAGAAGTTAACAGTTTTAAGTATGGGGACTTGAGGAGAAATTGTCTGAATGAGGAGGTCAAAACTAGAATTAGAGGTGCTGCAGCCAAATGGCAAAGAATGCTGGGGTATTATGTGATAGAAGAATGATAAAGAAGCTGCAAAGATCTACAAAACAATGTTGTGACTAGTGCTTCTCTATGGTTCAGAACAGAAGAGGATGCTTGAGATGATGGAGATGAAGTTCCTGAGATGGGTGGAATGGTGCACACTGCAGGACAGACAAAGAAATAATGACATAAGAGCAGAAGCCAAAGAAGTCTCAGTTGCAGAGAAGATCAAACAGAACAGATGGTTTAGTCACATCTGCAGGAAAGGAGAATATGATTTGGTGAAGAAGATTTGGAAGAAAGAAGGCAAGAAGATGTGAGGATTTCCAGACAAGCAATGGATGGACTGCATGAAAGAAGGCCTTCAACAGCTAGGCATGACTGTCAAAAGTAGTGTTACTGAATCGAGAGAGGTGGAGACGGTTGGCATGACATCCCATCTCCCTGTAAAAAAATGGGGAAAAAAGAGATTAATGGTGTATGGTTATTGTGGTAGGGAGTTTCTGTGTTCATAGGTAAGTACTGTGCTAGGCTATCTGCCCTGTGGGCCATTTTAAGCCTAGCCAATTTCCCTCATAGCTGAGAGTCAAACCCTGTACCTTGCATCTGTAAGGTAAACATCTTAACCATTATGTCAATCCACAACCAGAGGTTACAATGCTAATGGGTTGAAAGTGATTAGGAAAATATATTTAGGAAAGTAGAAAAACCTTAATTAATCCATTGTTAATATAAGATAATATAGAAAATAATATTTACCCTAAAATTTGTATCAGCTAAAATCAGCTTATGAGTGGTCAGCATTAGTCAGTGGAAGAAAATATATGTGTTACAGAAATCTGTTTAATGCTCTTATAACACTCCCTCAGTAACAGGGTACAGTGCCTATAACTTTTTCAGTTCTCTGTGTTATTAACTCACACAAGTACTTCAAATTTCAGAATTTGTGCTCCTTGACATTTTTGTGGCATATGATAAAGTCAATTACCACATAATTGCCAAATATAAATCCCCTTTAGGGTCACCTGAGTACCAGAATAGGTAATTTGACAAGCTGGATTCTATATCTATTAAACCCTGTACCCTAATTTTATATCACTTCTATTATCCATGCAATAATTAATAGTCTTACACAACTAGCAATAAATGCACCCAGTCTTTCTTGAATTCATTTAATACCAGCTCCCTAGATTAAATTATCTAGGTTCCCACAAAAGTGAGAAATATACTTGACCTTGTCCGTATGAATGCTGCCATTACCCGCACACCTGTTAACATTATTTCCTTCATTGATAAACCTGATAACCAAACTGTCACATTTTCTCTAAAAAGTAGTACCAAACTGCCCACTAATTCAGCTATATGTAGAAGCTTATCTTGGAGACAAGGAATGGCAATATGTTTGGTGATTTTCCAAAATGGCTGCATACTGATTAACAGCTTAACTTCAGCTGTCCCAGTGTGAAAAAAGAAACTGAAAGACAAGGGCCAGGAACTCTTGTCACTTTTAGTAAATTCAGTTACTGGCTAGTAAGTACACTGCCTAGGTGCCAGCAAAGAAGAAACTAAGAGAACCTGAAAGAAGATCATCTAGAAAAGGTGAAGAGAAAACACTGACTGGGAGGAATCCTGCAGCTGTTCAGTAAAAAGCAGTTCAGGCTCCATCTTTGATGCAAGACATGGCTTCCTGCAATCTACATGAAAAATAAGTCAAATGTGCTTAGAACTGATTAAAATAAATGAAACAGTGAATGAGCATATCAATTCAAATAATAAAATGCTGGAAATGCATTGCTGTGGCCTTATTTAATTTATTTTCTTTAAAAAAAATTATAGTTGGATAGCAGAGAAGCAGTGAGACAGAAAAATAACTAATATAGGAACGATCTGTGAACATCAGTGACTGACCATAAAGTCATCTGCTCTTTATTTTGGCTTTGCATGACTTGTGTAGCAAATTGGATTACTCTGATTACTGTTTGTATGCAAAATAGTTAAAATAATACTTTGGCCATTATATTTATCCCAATCAGACATCTGAGGTATACAAAATCAACAAAGTGGCTATAACTGCTGAGTGGAGCAAGAGGGTATCAGTGGATGAACGTAACATACCAATTTGTTATTTGCTGAGTTTAAACAGTCAGTAATCTGGCTTTGCAGGACTAGTGTTGATTTGTGTGACATAAGATGGAACTAGTGTATGTGTGAAACAAATATGAAATACATTACTGGGACCACTATTATCATCATAGGTTCATAGGTTCATACTAGGCTATCTGCCCAAGGGCATTTATAAGCCTAGCCCAGAGTTTTGTGGCTTTCGCCACCCCTTTAGTTTGAAGGAAACTATGCCCATTATTTTGCTGTGCCTCTGTCAAGCAGTGACACTGAGGTAATCCCTGGGGTATATCTGCGATCTCCCATCCATTGGTCAAGATTTCTTTTAAACAAGGCCAGCGAGGTGCTCTGCCTCACATGTACCGGGATTTTGTTCCACAGCATAGGGAGTCTCTGGGTGATGAATCTGTCCCTCCAGCATGTCCTATTAATAACCGTGTCAAGGTTTAAGTCTCCCGCCCTTGTAGTTCTGAGGGATCTAGATTTTTTGAGGTGAAGCATGTTCATCAAATCTAGGTTTGACATGGCCTTGTATGTCAGGCACAGGTCACCTCTGAGTAAGCGGTAAGCGACTGAATAGAGCTGGAGTTCTTTCAGTCGGGCAGCATAAGACATATTTTTGAGACCCTTTATCCTTTTGGTTAGGAACTTTTGGGGCCTTTCCAGCTGCTGCAGGTGTCGGGTCAGATACATTCCGAATGGGGCATTGTACTCAATCATTGGTCTGATGAGTGATGAGTACAGGGGGACGATGACCTCCCTTGATCTAGATGTGAATCCCTTCATGATCAGGTGGGCAATGTAGAAGGTCTTCCTAACTACTTTAGCAACGTGAGTGTCAAACAAAAGGTTACTGTCAACCTGGGTCCCCAGATCCCTGATAACCTCTTCTGTGCTCAGTGGATTGTCACCTATATGGTAGCTAGGGGTAACCTGTTTTTTCCCGAAGGGTATGACTATGCATTTCTTGGCGTTTAACTTTAGGCCATGGCTCTGGCACCAGTTATCTGTTTCTGTGAGACCCTTCTGAAGGATATCTGTGTCAGATGTGTTCTCGACTATGGCGCCCAGTTTGCAGTCATCTGCAAACTTTGTCAGCCATAACCCTCCTGTGTTTGCTTGTACTTCTGAAAAGTAGATTCCAAACAAGAGTGGGCCCAGGACTGAGCCCTGTGGGACACCACTTGTGACAGGCTTTGAGTCTGACATGGCGCCAGCAACTCTGACCCTGTGGGTTCTGTCGCTTAGCCAGTTTGCAACCCATCTTGTGATGTATGGGTTTACATTTAAGCTGATGAGTTTTTCAATGATACCTGAGTGGGGTATTGTGTCAAAAGCCTTTGCCAGGTCGAGGTAGGCTGTATGGACTGCCTTTCCCTCATCAATGGCCTTGGTGACTGTTTTGAAAAAGTCAATCAAGTTTAAAAGGCATGATCTGTCTTTGACAAAGCCAAACTGGGTTGGATCCAAAGTCTGCAAGTTCCCTATGTCTTTATTTATGAGTTCCATTATGATCCTCTCCATAGCTTTGCAGATCAGGCTTGTCAAGCTGATGGAACGGTAATTTCCAGGGTCGGTGGAGGCACCGCCTTTGTGAAGTGGGACCACAGTTGCCGTGCACCACTCCTTGGGTACGTATCCTGAGGTGAGGCTAAGATTAAACAGCTGTCCTAACTGCGGGTTTAATTCCTCATTGAGTTCGTGGAGCACACAGCCGGGGACACCATCCGGTCCCATGGATGCTGTGTTTTTCACCTTGGAGAGAGCAGTTCTCACCTGGGCATTAGAGATGTTTGGGGGGCTACAATCCTCTGGTATAGATATCTCTCCTTTTGGGGGGGGGGAGAGTTTGCACTGAACCTGTCAGCCAGTATGTTGGCAATGTCTGTAGGTTCAGTAATTTTCACATCATTTTGAGCTAATTCTGAGCATATCTGGGAGTTTCCTCCCAGGTTTCTAACATAGCTAAAGAAGGCCTTATGATTGTCTTTTGAGTCCTTAGCGATTTTTCTCTCAAAATTTGCCTTGGATGATTTTATGAGGGCTCTTAGTTTTTTACTTATAATGATCAAAGGTGTCTTACCTTTTAAGGATTTTGCTCTATCCTGTAGTAGCTTCCTCCTTTTGTTGTAGAGCTTGTTTATGGCTGGGGTCCACCAGACTGGACGCTTGCCTTTGGTACAAAGAGTCTTTGTTTTGTTTGGGATTGCCTGATCTATGCAGTCCTGTAGGCACTGGTAGAAGGCATTTGTAAGTGATTCAGCGGCTTGAGTAATGTTTTCCGCCGGCTCGGGGGCCTTAAAGGAGACCACACTAGTCTTTAGAAGTGTGAAGTCGGCTTTTGAGAAGTTCTTCACTGTGGTCTTTTTTATCTCAGGTGGGGGCGGGATGAGGACCTCCAGTGATATTAGTTTATGATCTGATCTCACCAGTGAGGGGTATACTTCCAGTGTTGAACATTGTGATCCCATGTTCGTGATGATGAGATCAAGTATGTTTTCACCTCTTGTGGGGATGGTGACTAGTTGTTCCATGGCATTTGAGTTTATGAACTCCAGGAACCTTTGGGCTAGAGTGTTTGGGCTTGAGTAATGATCCCAGTCTATATTAGGGTAGTTGAAGTCACCTAGTATGATGGTGTTTGGAGATACATTTATCCCCTCCAGTGTTTTCAGGAAAGCTATGTGAGGTTCCTGAGTTTGAGAGGGTGGCCTGTAACATGCTACAAATTGCAGAGCAGTCTTGCCTATGGTTAATTGCACCTGGATGGTCTCCGATGCATCGTGCTTTGCCACCAACCTTGAGGTGTGGGTGTCCTTGATGAATATGGACACCCCCCCCTCCTTTCTTGGTGTTGTCCAGATTTTGGGGCCGGAACGCATGATATGAGGTAAAACCTGATAGTGCTGGGGTGCTCTCAGGAGCCTTGAACCAGGTTTCAGTCACAGCACAGACATCGATGTTCTCCATACTGAGAAGGGCCTCGAGTGCATGCATCTTGAGGTTGAGACTTCTGGCATTGAGCAGCATTATCCTTAGTTTTTTTCCTTTTTTGTGTTCTAGGGTGGTAGGTTTAGAATTTGAGCCTGGGGTGGCAAGAGCCTTTGCCAATATCCGGAAGCCCAGGGGTGACAGGTGCAAGCCGTCCCTTGCGAAGCAGCATGGCTTGTCCAGCATGTCATCCCAGGCAGACAGACATTGGATCCCCTTTGAATGACACCAGAGTTTAAGCCAATTATTAAAGCTGATCATCTTATCTCTGTATTGTGGCATCATTCTTGGTGAAGGTAGGATACTGCTCAAGGTCAGGGTCATACCTGCCTGGGCTACATAATCAGAGAGCTCCTCAATGTCTCTTTTCATGTAGTCCAAGGAGGTACGTCTCAGGTCGTTTACACCAGCGTGGACAATGACTGAGTCGTACTTGTACCTGCTGTTGAGAGACCTGAGTGCTTGCGTTATGTGGCGGATTCTAGCGCCCGACAGGCAGCTTACTGTGACCTTCTCCTTACTCAATCTGGTGAGCGGGACATCAGTGTGTCTGACTATGGAGTCACCAATGACTAGTGTGTCTGGCATTGTGTTTGGCCTTAAGGGCTGTGACTGTTTGGCACACTGACTGTGTGGTCTATGTGTTGCATGTGTTGTGTCCTGAGGTGGTAGTTGTTTGGGTGTCTATTTGGTGGCCTCTGCTGTTTTGGTAGATTTTTGATCAGAGCCTACGAGTATGTCTTTGTGTGTTTATGTGTATGATTTGAAGTTGTGATAGTACTATGTGAGACTGGGTATGTGGTGTGTGTGGTTACCTTCTCCTCCTGTCTGGTCTTGCCAGTCCTATGTTGAGAGAGCTCAGCCTCCAGTTTGGCTGTATAGTTGCATCTCTCGCATGTATTTGTGTTTTGTGGGAGAAGGAGAGGGTTGTCTGTGTACATGAGGCAATTGTGACATTGCCTCAATATTCCCAGGTTCACCAGCTGAGCAGGAGAGGACACTAGCAACTGATCCCTCGACATGCTAGAAGGAATAGACAAAAACTTAAAAAAAGACTCCGGGGGATGTGGGTGATTGAGAAGGGGGTTTTAGGCTGGTGGGGTACTATCTATAATAAAAGTGCTATATCAAGGTGAGTAAGTACTGTAGGAGCAAGTGCTAGGTTTTACAGATAGAGAATAGTCTACTTAGGAATCAAGTAGAGATGAACTTTTTAGTTATAAGATATGCTGGTAAGATCAGTAGTACAGTTCAAGGAAGGCTGTTTTAAGGGAAAATTTGAAGAGTGGACTTTAGGTAGCCCGAATAGTTTAACCCTGATTAACCGCTGCTGCTCTTGTGTGCTACAGTGGCAACTCCGCACTAAATCGCGCTAACAAAAGCTAGGAACTGGCCCAAAACGGCCAATGGACTACTAGTTTCTGGCTGAAACCACACCAAATTGGACAAATAGGCTGCTCAGTGCTTCTCACTCCCACTGGTAAGCAGAGAAACTTCCTTCCTTCCAAATAAGGATGTGTAACAGTAACAGGAACTTAAACAAAGCCCAGGGATCAGCAAATTCTGAAACTGGACTACTCTAGTTCAGTAAGGCGGGAAAACAAGAGATATTTTTTTTTTTTTCTTTTTTGTCAGAAACAAGGAAAAAACAGACAGTAAATGCTTTAAATGCTCTAAATCGGCTAGCGCACTTAGTGTGTAGCCTACTGATACAATTTGCAACAATTAGATACTTCAAGTGCAACAAACAGTAAAAATGCAGAAAACTCTTATAGATGTAGCAGCAAAACAGGTGAAATGCAGTCGCTAGGTTTATAACAGAGGGAAAGCCACAAAAAAATACTTATATCAGTTAAAGTCGCTCTTTTTGCTCTCTGCTGCTTGGATCACTCTGCAGGCCACCACGAGGATCTGTGCTGAGTAGGTATAAGCTGAAAATGCGCGTTTAGCGTGTTTTATAGCAGGGGGCTGAAAAAAGCTAGGAACTGGCCCAAAACGGCCAATGGATTACTAGTTTCTGGCTGAAACCACACCAAATTGGACAAATAGGCTGCTCAGTGCTTCCCACTCCCACTGGTAAGCAGAGAAACTTCCTTCCTTCCAAATAAGGATGTGTAACATTAACAGGAACTTAAACAAAGCCCAGGGATCAGCAAATTCTGAAACTGGACTACTCTAGTTCAGTAAGGCGGGAAAACAAGAGATATATATTTTTTTTTTTTTCTTTTTTGTCAGAAACAAGGAAAAAACAGACAGTAAATGCTTTAAATGCTCTAAATCGGCTAGCACACTTAGTGTATAGCCTACTGATACAATTTGCAATGATTAGATACTTCAAGTGCAACAAACAGTAAAAATGCAGAAAACTCTTATAGATGTAGCAGCAAAACAGGCAAAATGCAGTCGCTAGGTTTATAACAGAGGGAAAGCCACAAAAAAATACTTATATCAGTTAAAGTCGCTCTTTTTGCTCTCTGCTGCTTGGATCACTCTGTAGGCCACCACGAGGATCTGTGCTGAGTAGGTCTCAACTAAAGATATGAAATCTAGTTAATCAACAATGTGGCTATAAACACTATGTACAGGGAAATGTTCTAGGATTAAAATGACTGATCCTGCTGTATTACTCAAGTTAAACAATCATTAATCTGCCTTTATGACAACACCATGGAATTGTGTAAAACAAGTTGGAATACTTTACTGTGGACATTTCTTTATTTCAATCAGACCTCTGAGATGTATGTAGTCAATAATGTAGCTGTAGTTTTTTTGGATAGTGAAGCTGTCTATAGATAGAAGTGACTTACCTCTACTGTTGTGTGATTATGGCTAAACAATCCTTGACCTGGCAGAGTAGTAAAAGTGCCACACAATGCATTGTATTTGCTGAAATCAGTATAAAATAATCTTGCTGTGGCTTATGCATGTATATATGCAAGGGGGTATTGTAGTATATTTAACAGTAGCAAGATGGTCCTAATTTTCTTCACTTTATGTCGCAAACATCAGCATTATGCACAATAAGTTATTCTTTGGTGGTCTGAGCAGGAGATGTTTGAAAGCATGTGAACAATGGTGTACCACTGCCACCTCCCAGGTTGTCTGATTGAGCTCTTGCTTGCATATCCTTCTGTGTGGAGTTTGCTTCCCCTTCCTGTTTCTTTGTAGCTTTTACCCAAATGCCCTGACTTCCTCAAGCACCCAAACAACACGTATTAGACAAAATGGCATTCTTCTAGTTTGCATGTAAGTAGGTGTGTGTGTGGGGGGTGCATATTCAGATAGACCTGGCTTGTTAGGGGCAGTACCTGTATGTGTTGTGTCCCTGCATATGGAAAAATCAGCATGTACTCTGATAAATCTTCCTTATCAGTCATAGTTTTGTGTGTGTGTGTGTGTGTGTGTGTGTGTGTGTGTGTGTGTGTGTGTGTGTGTGTGTGTGTGTGTGTGTGTGTGTGTGTCTATATATATATATATATATATATATATATATATATATATATATATATGGGTCTACTTTTATTTGTTGAAGTTATGTTTCTTCAACAAATAAAAGTACGACCTCAGTTGAGCAAAAGTGCACTTAAACGAAAGTGCACTTTCGCGAATTCCGGTTCACTGAACCGGGAATAAAGAGAAAAACAGCACACTGCCACATTAAAGCATGCTACAGTGGGGATAAGGGAATATACCTGTTTCCCCACTGTAGTGCGATCTCGGAGTTAGCATATATAAGGTAGCGGGGGTGTGGTGGGCACAGCCCACCACATGGGTGGTGCAGGGGGGCTTGCCCCCTTGCTAAACTGCCCTTTGTAGTGTGCTTTTTTTCTTTTTATTCCCGGTTTGGTGAACCAGAATTCACGAAGGTGCACTTTCGTTTAAGTGCACTTTCTCTTAACTGGGGTCATACTTTTGTTTGTCGAAGAAATGTAACTTCGACAAATAAAAGTAGACCCGTATATATATATCTATATATATATCTATATATATATATATATATATATATATATATATATATATATATATATATGCAACTGAATTTATATCTGTTTATATTGAAAACCTACTTAAAGAATCATTGAAAAAGGCAACAGCAGTTTTAAAAGACACAAAGCACTTTTTAAGCACTCTAGGTGACTTTGTGAGAATGCATGGTAACTTCTCTGATGAGATTATCTTGGTGACTATGGATATTCAAACGCTTTTCACTATTATACTCCACGACCTGAGAATTACATCTCTTAAAAGTTTTTTACAGGCTAATACTAGCTATTCTTTTGAACATGTTGAATGTATAGGTGCATTAATGGAAATTGTTTTATGTAACAATGTTTTTATGTTCAATGACAATTTGTTTAAGCAAAAAATAGGCGTAGCAATGGGGACACCATGTGCTAACAGTTATGCCAACCTTGTGTTGGCTGACTGGGAGCGCATGGTAGCCCTATCCCAACATGAATATTCAACACAGCTTATATACTATAAAAGATTTGTGGATGATATTTGTATGTTGTGGCAGGGTCCAGTATGTGACTTATTGAATTTTGTGAAATATCTTGAAACCAGTAGTCAATGTTTTAGGTTTGTTTTGAACTATTCATTGACATCCATAGAATTTTTGGATACTAAGATAACACTAGCCAATGGTACTATTTCTAGTTATTTGTTTAGGAAACTATGCAGGAAAAATGCATTGCTGCATTATAGAAGCATGCATCCGAAGCATGTCTTCAATAATATAACTAAGGGCCAATATTTAGGAATGTAACGATTACACACAGATGACAATGAATATCAATAGGCCACATGTAAACTTGGAAAAGAGTTATTGAAAAGGGTGTATAGGAAATATGCTCTTGATAATACTTTGAAGGAAGTTAATGCAATGCATAATGATAAGGATAAACCTTTCTTTACTCGACCTAGCACTAGCATTTTTTCCTAACAGGACTGATGGTAGCAATAATATCATTAGATTACCATTGACATATGGGAATAACTTTCATTATGTGATATAGTTAGAAAATACTGGCCAGTTTTACTTACTGATGACAGGATTAAAGATATTGTAGGTGATAGACCCAGGTTCACATTTAAAAATAATTTGTCATTGAAAAGACAACTGTGTTACAAGTCTACACAGATGTCTACTGTAAGCTCTGCTCATGTTGGGATTTTTCCATGCAGACTATGTAAGGCCTGCAGTTTCATTTCCAATGAGACTAGATTTAAGCATCCCACGCTGGAGTATCTTTTTTACCGAGATTTTATGCTGACTGTAAGTCTAAATGTTTAATATACTTAGATAAGTGCAGAAATTGCACTTCATTTTATGTAGGGAAGACTGTGAGGATGCTGAAGGAATGTATATTACACCATCAAGGGGACATTAGACACAAGAATATGCTTAATGCATTAGCAAAGCATATTTCTATGCAACCTGGACACAGTTTTGAGTTTTCAGCACTACAGATCGTATGTATGGATAAGAGAGTTGGGGACCTTAATAACAGGCTTGAGATAGCTGAGACTAAATGGATTGTTAGATTGCAGGCAGACAAGCTCCCTGGTATTAATGCTGCTGTACCTTTGAAGCTGATTTTAAAGAAACGTAGTTTGCACCAGTAATTGTTTTAATGGTTTTATTGGTTGTTGCTAATTGCTTTCAATATATAAAGTGCTTTAGTTTTCTTGTATTGATGGATCTGATGAAGCACAGTTTGTGTGAAAGCGCTGATCCTATATGCTCTGAATAAAAGTTTTTTTATATGCTGACAGTTCTGGTGGTTACCTGGTTTGTATTTTTTACTGCTGTTACTTTTTTCCTACTAGGTAACCTTTTGCTGGTTTGGGTATTTTTTATCTGGATATGCGGTGGTGGTGCTGTGGTAGCGTTGTCGCCTCACAGTAAGATGCTGTTGGGTTCGACTCTCAGTTACAGCGTCTTCTGTGTGGAGACATGTGTGAATGGGCGTACCTTTGTTGAAGGTTGTGCGTCAGGGCTGGCAACTTGGTATGTAAAAATCAACTGCCAATCATTAGTGGACCGGAGTTCTGCTGTGGCGACCCCTAACCGGGAAAAGCCGAAAGTCACAACAACAACAATATATATATATATATATATATATATATATATAAATAAATATAATTTTTTTTTTTTTTAAGTCCGACTGGGATAAGACCCATTTTCAGAGGAGGCCCAGGGAGAAAAGCTCTACATACAGAGATTATACATAAACTTATACAAGAAATTATACAAAACTTATACAAGAAATTACACATAAAAATATACAAGGCATTCAGTACACTAGAAGTTACATTCTATGCTATTATAGCTGATATTTTAATTATACAATCATCTGATATAATTCCTTATTGTAGTTCAGACATTGTAGTTTCTCAAAGTAAGCTGAGGAAGGGTTTGTATTGGGAAAATTGGATAGAAAAAGATGAGGTTAGAGATTATCTAGACTATTATCTATCTCTTTCTTTCTGTGTGTATATATATATATATATATATATATATATATATATATATATATATATATATATATATATATGTATAATATATAGTGTCCCACTACCTCAGAAAATACATTACAGGACCCTACTGCTCTCTGTGTGAAGTAGTGCTTTCTTATGCTGGTTCAGAACTATCCTTTTTAAACTGCCAGTTTAATATCCTTCTATCCCTCTACTTTTTCTCCTCAGCTTTATGCTTTCTACTTGTCTCCATAGTGTATCCATATTGTATCCATATTGTGTCCATATTCTATCTAACCTTTCTTTCTCTATAGCTTTATGAAAGCATTTATTCTTTGCAAAACTGAAGGGCAAGACAGTTACACTCTCTTGGGAGAAGTTTCATTTGAGTAGTACAGAAATGGTATATTTATTTGTTTGTTTGTTTTCTACTTGATAACTTGGTAGGTCGGCTGGTCTGAAGAGCCTTTTCACCCATGACCCAGATTTCTTTCGACTGATTTTAGCAGACCTAAAAAGTAAAATCCTCAGCCTATCTATAGCTGAGTGAGTTTTTGATAAGGTTCTAAAGAGCAACTCTATGACATTACCAACTGCTCATAAGGGCATAAGGCTCATAAGAATGTATATAACTGTACATTCTTAACTACCATAGATGTGGGTTTTCATATCATTCCTAGAAGGGTCTCCATTCACCACATGGCTGTTACTGGAAAATACTAACAAATAATACAGACAAGAATATATCATGGATCTCTCATTTCTGTGAGAACAGAGAATTCATTAAACTGCTATGCATTGTCAATGATAGGTCGCTGATGGCATATTGTTATGCAACATAGGTCATTTTACCTCTAAAATATCTAAGTCTTAGCACACAAAATTCATCAAAATATGTGTGATAAACCACATTCTCTGAGAAATCTCCCATTCTACTCACCTTGCGGCACTATCACAAAACAGTATTATGCCACTATCACAAAGCTGTAAGCTACATTCACTGGCCATGGTAGCAAGTTCTAACATATTACTTCCAAATTTCTACAAGTCAGCACCATGGATCTATGTTATTAATATCATTTAGAGAGTCCAGATTTATACGTATCATATATAGGGCACATAAGTCATGAGAGGCACAGTGAAGGAAAGGGATTAGCTAATCAGTCTTTTCAAAAATGGGTGGCTTATATTTATTTTAACTCTAAATGTCCTCTGAAAAATCATGACACATGAACCAGCAGAGCAGCAATAGACATACTTCCTTATGCACACATTGCAACTATAACTGTGTGATTATGAAAAGGAAAAACAACATAACCTGTCCTTGCACTCAGACATAGTATATAGTCTATATAGTCTGGACAGCTGTAATGAATTTCCCCTCAGTCATGTAACTCCATCTAACATGCCTTCGGTCTAATCCATATTCTATGATTGCTTCCCAGAACACTATTGCTAATTGCAGAATAAAAGATTTAATTCTGGAGCCTAAACATTGAATGTGCACACTACAAAACTATTCAAAAAATAAATGCAAACAAAGCAATCTACCTTTGCCCATTTTCAGGTCACTGAATATCTTACAGTCCAAATTATCTGCAGGTTTAAATGTCAGTTGTGAATTAATTTGCACATTTGTTTCTTCAGTAAGTCCTTCCCCAGTGTTAGCTGGTGCTCCATGCCTCCTTGTCATATGCTTCAGGTGTGTTTACTGTTTCAGATTAATTATTTGCAACCAATTCATTTCTTACTCACTTGGGCTCTCCCATATTGTCTTTATTTTCTCTCTCCAAATTATACTTTTATTGAACCTAATATTTCATTTTTTGTCATAACACTCAGGGTAGAGTGATGAAAATTAACAAAATGTTGCAAAATTTTGCAAAAGTACTGTTTTTGGCATTATATTATTATTATTTGGCATTATATTATTTTTGTTTTTATCTGCCTTAATTATATTTATTTGAAAAACTACCTCTTCTTATTCTCTGTTACATATGATCATATCTTGTATTCTGTATTTTACTGCATCTGCTTTATAGAGCTTTATTTGTTCAACCACAAAGCTGACAATCTGCTAAACAGCTTTGATGCTCATACATCTAGCAGTATTTATGGTTCTCAAGATTAAAGTCTGTTTCGGATACATATTTATAATTTGGTTTTGTCAGAAATTTCTGAAAATAAAGTAAACTATTAAACATTAAATTTGTGTAGAAAATAGGGTCAATAACTTTAAAAAACTATTGTGGCATGACTGAGGTAAAGATATATGGTCACAATATGGCAAGCCATACCTGTATCTGACTCCCACCTAACTACGGCAGTATGATTTTAGTAAGAGGGTGTTCTTTGCTGGACAGTAGGAATCTAAAAGGTGAATGTTCATGCCCAAGTATTGCCTACTAATGAAAACTACCAGATGTGCAAGCCATCTCATAGTACAGACTTGTTTTCAGTGCTAGAAAATGAAAGGCAAAACGTGTTTAAAGCCTTTTTCTGTAAAGCACAGTAAAGTCTGTAGAATAGGTAAGGAAGCTGAAGACAAAGGTTCCATTATGTGTGTGTTCATGAAGGATGTATGTTAATGTACATTATGTGTCTCATTCAGTGATCACTGCATTCAACATTCAGACAGGCAGGGCAGTGTCACTGTTTCTAAATTTTGCATGAGCTATAAAAAAGAGCTTTTCATAGGTTCATAGGTTGGTACTAGGCTATCAGCTCTAGGGCCTATACAAGCTTAGCCATAACAATTCCTTGGCTATTTCTTCTCACAATATTTACTTCCCTGGACCCCTGTCTAGCAGGGCGACTGACGTGATCCCCGGGGTGAATTTCCTTTCTCCCATCCAGTCATCAAGGTTCCTTTTGAAGAGGGCCAAAGAAGCGCTCTGCTTGATATGTATGGGCAGTCTCTTCCAGAGTCTGGGGAGTCTCTGGGTCAGGAACCTATCCCTCCAGCATGTTTTGTTTATTGTGATGACAAGGTTTAGATCTCTGGAGCATGTGGCTCTGAGGGATTGGGATTTCTTTAAGTGTAACATGTTCAACAGCTCTGGGTTTGACATGGCCTTGTATGTTAAGCAGAGATCGCCTCAGAGTAGATGATATGTGACAGAGTATAGCTGGAGTTTTTTAAGGCGGTCAGCGTAGGGCATCTGCTTTAGGCCTGTGATTCTTTTAGTCAGTATTTCTGCGGCCTTTCCAGTTGTTGCAGATGTCTTGTGAGGTACACACCAAACGGGGCATTGTATTCTATAATGGGTCTAATGAGGGATGAGTACAGTGGGACAATGACCTCCTTTTTTCTGGATGAAAAGCCCTTAGTGATGAGGTGTGCCACATAGAAGGATTTCCTGACTGTTGTGATGAAGTGATTATTGAAGATTAGACCACTGTCCACCTGTGTCCCTAAGTCTCTTATCACACTTTCTGTGTTTAGTGTACTGCCACCTATGTGGTAATTCACGGGTACACTTTTTTTTCCAAAGGGGATAACTATACATTTCTTGGCGTTGAGCTTGAGCCCATGGCTCTGGCACCAAGCATCTGTTTCTGTAAGGCCCTTTTGTAGAGTATCCACATCATTTGGGGATTCAATAATGGCTCCCAGTTTGCAGTCATCTGCAAACTTTGCTAGCCAGAGTCCTTTAGGGTTGGCCTGTACTTCAGAGAAGTAGATGCCAAACAAGAGAGGTCCCAGGACTGAACTATGAGGTACTCCACTTGTACCTTGTCTGGAGCTGGATTTGGAGTCAGCTACTTTTACAGTGTGGGTTCTGTCAGTAATCCAGTTGGCAACCCATCGAGTGACGTAGGGATTAATGCCCAGCTTAGTACGTTTATCTATGATTCCAGAGTGGGGGATGGTGTCAAAGTCCTTGGTGAGGTCCAGATAGGCTGTGTGGACTGCCTTACCCTCGTCCACGGCTCTGGAGACTGATTCGAAGAAGTCAATCAGGTTCAGGAGACAAGATTGGCCCTTCACGAACCCAAACTGAGTGGGGTCCAGTGTTTGAAGGTTGCCAATGTCTTTGTTTATAAGTTCCATGATAAGACGTTCCATGGCCTTGCAGATCAGGCTTGTCAGACTAATGGGGCAGTAGTTCCCGGGATCCAAGGTGGATCTCTCCCTTGTGGAGTGGGATAACTGTAGATGTGCACCACTCAGTGGGCACGAACCTGAGGTGAGGATATGATTAAACATGACACTTAGGTGAGGTGCTAGTTTATTTTGTAGTTCAAGTAGTACACAGCCCAGGATGATCTGGTCCCATGGATGCTGTATTCTTAGCTTTGGAGAGTGAGTTTTTTACCTGTGTGGCTGTTATTACCGAAATTTGAAAATCTTTCAGTATTGAGATGGATCATTTAGGGGGTGAGAGGGGAGTGAAGTTGGCGCTGAATCGATCTGCCAGGATATTGGCAATATCCTTGGGATCAGTATATTTAATGCCATTCTGTTGTAGCTCAGAGCAGATCTGAGCACTGCCATTTAGATTCTTGACATAGTTATAGAATGCCTTGTGATTGTCTTTGGAATCTTTGGCAATTTTATTTTCGTAACTAGCTTTGGAGGATTTTATGAGGGATCTCAGCTTCTTACTGAGGCTGGTAAGGGAGTTTTTTGCATCCTGGGATTTTCCTAATTTCTGAAACAGTTTCTTCCTTTTGTTGTAAAGTTTGTTTATGGCAGGGAACCACCAAACAGATCCTATATAGCAATGCATCCAAAAATGGAAACACTGTTACCAGTATACTCCATTCACAGTCCTTTTAGAATGCTGCCTTGGTCTATGATACTTCTTTAATAACAGTGATGAATTTTTCGCAGAACTAAAATGCACCATAGGGATCCGAATAGTACATCAAGAAGTCTGTTTAATTTTAATATCTTGGAAAATAAAATGGAAAAAGACATACAAAACATAACAATGTCTTCTTCTCCAACTGTTTCTGGAAGAAGCAATGCTTATAATTAATGTCTGCATTTACTGCCTCAGCTGTGCATTCTCATTTATTTTATAATTACACGGTGTGACTATAAGAGTGTTGTATCAGTTCATTGACCTAACAGAATATGGGTGACTCAGATATTGCACAGTGGAGGTTAATCTGTCCACTTCATGGTCCATGTACTCCATCATTTTGACTTGGCAGTTATTTATTTTATTATTATTTATTTATTGCATTTGTTAACTGGGAATGTCCACTGGGCCTAAGTGAGCCCATTTTCAGTAGAGGCCAGGGGAGAAAAGCTCCACATAACATTAATAGTACATACAAGAAAAAGAACAATATACAATGTATATACAGTCTCAATGCATGGAAATAATATTAAGCAGAATGGTACAAGTTATTTACAAACATTACACATCAACATTGTGTACAATTTGATCATTGAGGATGGAGTTAGTCAGGTAGGGTAACAGTTTTGATTGTTACTTGTTGGAGTTTGTAGGCATAAACAGTTGAATTCAGCAAGTCAGAGAGCGCTCCTAAGTAGTGATATTGTAGAGGGATATAGTAGTGGATCAGGTGTTAGGAGTTACTATTTTGGCACAAGTACAAGAGAAGAGAGGTGTGTGATCTGAGAGACTTCTTAAGGAGAGCAGGCTTACTGATTGTTCTTATAGAAGGTGGGAGGGCATTCCAAATTTTTGAGACAGTAAAAGAGTACAGTATTTGACCAGCTGCAAGGCTAGGTTTTTCAACTTTCAGCATCGTTGTGTTTTTGGATCTTAGTGGCCTGTTAGGGTGGTATGTGGTCAATAAGGAGGAGAGGGAGGGGCATGTTGAAGGCTTGTATATGAGTTTATGTGCAGTGGTTAATTGTGAATAAGTGAGGTAGTGTGGGAGTTCGAGCCAGTTTAGCTGTTGTAGAGATAAGCAGTGATGTGCTGAGTTTTTTAAATGTGTTACAAATTTGGCAATCTTGTTGTAACATGAGTTCAGTTTGGTTTTCAGGGAGGACTGGATATTGGTGAGGACTGGGGCAGCATATACTAGAGATGTTAGCAGGAAGGATGATGCTAGAGCTTTTTTAGCATAAGATGAAGGTAGTATTTGTGTCTATAGAGGGTACCTAATTTTTGATGTGTTTTTTTTGATGTTGCTATGCATATGGAGGTCAAATGTTAGATTTTCATCAATAATAACTCCTAGCAGTTTGGTACTTGGAATTACTTCAATGAGAGTATTATTAGGGGATTGGACAGAAAATTCATTCTTGTTCAGAGCAGTTTTTTTTGGGGGGGTTATTAGAAGTTTGGTTTTGTTAGGATTTAGAGCGAGATGGTTGTTTGACATCCATGTTTCGGTTGAAGTAAAAGCACTTTGTATAAGACGTTGTAACTCGGATGTAGATTTGGCAGTACAGATGATTGTAGAATCATCTGCATATTGGATAACTGTGCTATGGGTAAGGATGGTGTGGAAGTTGTTAATGAATATACTGAAAAGGAGGAGACCTAGTAAAGATCCTTGAGGTACACCTGTGGTTGTGCTGAGAAAAGGTGAAAAGGAGTGTTGACATTTGGTGAGAGAGTCTGAGAACCAGTTTAAAGTATGGGGTGAGAGACCTAAGTTGGTGAGTTTTGTGAGCCGAAGGGGATGTGAAACCATCTCGAAGGCCTTAGAGAGATCTAGGAACAGTGAGGAGACTATGGAACTGGTACCGTGAGCCCTGTTTACTGTGTCCAAAAGGGATATGAGAGCAGTACAGGTACTATATGACCTGCCTGAAGCTATGTTGTGTGGGGGAAAGTATCTGGTTTTGGACAGGATAGTTAAGAAGTTGAGTGTGAATACATTTTTCTAATATTTTAGAGATGAGAGAGGGGATAGCAATTGGTCAGAAATTAAAGACATCAGAGTTGTTGCCACCTTTATGGAGTGGAAGAACAAATGGTAAACATATGTTTAGTATGCTGAACTCCTAAAAAGATCTATAGAGGAGTATGCTGGTAAGATAGGCAATGGAGTTTGCAGACAGTTGCAGAAATTCAACAGGTAAATTGTCTGGTGTGTTAGTACAAGGTTTGAGTTTATGAAGTAGTTTTTTATAGTGGAAGTTGGTACAAGTGAGAATGAGAATAAAAGAGTAGCAGAGGAGTGTGAAGTGGGAGGTCCAGGTGGGAAGGTAGTAGTAGAAGGTAGTGATGAGTTTAGCTATGGTGTCAATAAAATATGAATTGAAGAGCGAGGCTATCTCAGTGGGAGTTTTATCTGGATTAGGGCAAGGATTGTTATTTTTACCTGGATGGAGTAGGGAATTGATTGTGCTTCAAAATTTCTTTGGGTTTAGTTTGTGTTGGTCTTGAAGGCAAGTGTTCTTTTTTGACAAACCAGAAAAATAAACGACCATCCGAAATCTAAAAAATGGAAACTTGTCAGTTACTCTCTGAATATAGCAACTTCTAATGATGACACAATTCTGCCAATGAATATAATCTCCACACTTTATTTTAAGCTCCAAAACATCCAGCTTTTCATCGGTTTACCTAACCAACTTCATCAGAACACATAACACATGTCACTAGTATACGAAACCTTTTTGTAATTTAAAAATAACCACGTGGTTAATTACTATCAAAAGACGTCTTTGCAATCTGTTAGAAACAAATATCAATATATAAAACATAAGCATAAAAATAGTTTCCATCAACTTGCAATAAGATATTCTAAAAACACTCTAAAACATTCACAACTGAGGAATTCTGCAACATAATCTGTTTACATCAGTCATCGGCGATAACCGAATAAAGGCGTTACTGATAAAATATATGTATTTTAAAGATACATTATTGACCATTTCCTTGTTGTCATAACTGTTTAACTGCCAGTACAGCTATTTCAGAGCTACAATGTTTCGGAAGGAGCACGACCGCTACAGTAAAAATGGTAGCTCATCTGCTCTCCGCTCTGCCTGCTCCATGCATCTCAACATCATGCATCAAATCTTTTTTATTTTTATTTTTAATCACTAGTCATTTTGCCTGGTTGTGTAATTGTTTATATTGAATGAGGTCATTAGGATTTTTATTTTTTTGCCAGATTTTCCAAGCTTTATCCCTAGCAGACATAATTTGCTTTGTGTGTTTGGTAAGCCATGTTGCCTGTTTAGCTTTTATTCTTTTTAGGCGAGGTGGGGCTAAACTATTTAAAATTCTAACAAATGTTGAATTGAAGAATTCAACAGCCTCATGGAGAGGGAGATATTTGAGTGGGGTCCAGTTGATCCTTTGTAAAATTTCATTAAAGGTGTTGGGGGAGAAGTGAGATAAATAACATGGTATGTGCTTAGGACTGAGGTGGTCTTACGAGTTATAAAGGCTGGTTAGTGGTCACTAATATTGTTAGGTAGTGTGCCAGAGGAGGAGATTTTGTTAGGATCGGAGATGAGTATCCAATCCAGAATTGAGCCACTACCTGTTTCATTGTTGGGCCTGGTTATCTTGGTTATTAGTTGTGTTATAGCTATATAGGTTTATGCTGGTGGAAGGGTCCTGATTAGAAATATCAGCCAGTTAATGTTGACATCCCTAGGATGATGGTTTCATTTATAATGTCATTAGCTGACCAAGCAAGAATGTCTTCAGGTATAGCAATGTTGTTGCCTGGGGGGGGATGTATATGACTATGAAACAAAGGTTTTTACTGTTATTCATTTTTAGAAAGGATACTAGTACCTCTGCTGTTGAGAATTGTGGGACAGGTTTTGTGTATTGAACTACAGTGAAGGTGTTTGGGTATATCAAGGTAATACCTCCCCTTTTTTTTACGTGCTCAGTCTATTCTGATGCAGTTGTAATTAGGGGGTAGGAATTCAACATCTTTGATATAAGGTTTTAACCATGTCTCAGTAATGGCAGTGAAGTCTGGTTTGTTTTTGTCTAACCAGGCATGTAGGTCTGTTATTTTATTTCTAATGCTTTGGAGATTGATGGTGGTGAAGTTTAGGGACTTTAAGGAGGTTGGGGGGTTATAACAGGCTGGAGGGGGACCAGAGTTTGGATGTATATCACTGCATTGACTTAGGTTGTGGTGGGTGGGGAGAGTTAAAGGTTGCAGTTTCTTTTTAATATTGATATTGTTTAGAATTGAGTTTTTGTTGTGATGGTTTTGATGGGAGAAGATTTTTAGTTTGGTTTGTAAGATTGTCTGTGGCATATAAAGTAGGGCCTACTGAGGAATAGCTGGGGAGACATTGTATAAGTATGGTTGTTGTAGAAGTGATCCGCAGTGGTGGTGCTGCGGTAGCGTTGTCGCTTCACAGTAAGAAGCTGACCGGTTCGACTCTCAGCTAGAGCATCTTATGCGTGGAGGCATGTGTGAATGGGCGTACCTTCGTTGAAGGTTGTGCATTAAGGCTGGCAACTCAGCACGTAAAAATCAACTGCCAATCATTAGTGGACCGGAGTTCCGCTGTGGCGACCCCTAACCGGGAAAAGCCGAAAGATACAGCAACATGGTTGTTGTAGAAGTAGGTTTGTAAGGTATGTGGGTTGTGTGAAGAGATGTTAGTTGTAGAAAGAGATAGAGGTATAGAGAGAGCAGAAATAGAATAGTTTTGCCATTCTTATGTGTGTGAGTATGATGTTGTTTGTAGGACTAATAAGATGAATGGCAGTGATGGTGCTATAAGTAGCTATGGGTAGGATAGGTAGAGTATTGAGGGTCTATATTAGAACATCGAAGTTTTAAAACTTCGAATGTTCTAATGTCGAACCCTATTCAGCGAAAGCTGAAAACATTGAACATACAGAACAGCAAATTTTTTCCTAGGGAAAAAATTTGCTGTTCCAAAACACATGCACACAACAGAAGCACACCAAACAAACAGCAATCCACACACATACACCTATAATCTTACACCTAACCTTACAGTAAACTATACACACACCACTAACTATCCGCTTACCTTAACCCAAACCCTAACCCTAAGGTCCGTCACTATCACACACTCACCTCACCTGTGCCCTAACCCTAACTCACCTATTCCGCCCTTACCCTCACGTCCACACAATCGCACACATACCTAACCTGCACCCTAACCCTAACTAACCTAACCTGCACTCAGTCACACACTTACCTGAACCCAACCACAGCGCTGAAAATACCGAAGCAACAGAAATGGACAACCAAATTCTTTCCCTAGGAAAAAAATTGGTTTTCTGTTGCTTCGATATTTTCAGCTTTCGCTGAATAGGGTTCGATATTAGAACATTCGAAGTTTTGAAACTTTGATGTTCTTATATAGACCCGAGTATTGAGTAGAATTATAGAGATAGGATAATAGGAGTAAGTAAAAAGGAATTATGTGAAGTGGGAAGAAGTAGTATGAGAGAAGGGTAGATGAAGTGTGTAAGAGTAGTATTTAGAGGTGTAGAGGATACAATAGTGGAGTAAGTGAGAGGTGCACAGACAGTAGATGAGGTAGGAGGGTTAGGAGGTGGTGGGTGCAGTAATGTAGTGTAGTGATGGCAATGAGGAAAGTCATGCAACTGCAAGAAATCTCATCTGTTAAATTTGCTCTTTTGTTGTACCCCTGGCATCTCTTTTTTATTTTATTTACTTATTTGGGATGAAAAATATGCCAGTTAGAGCTATGATGTAAGGTTTTCCACATCCTGTAAAGCTGGGTTTGGGCTGTTAAATGAATAAAATTTGATGAAAACAAAATCATTGACAACTTCTGTCTTAAAAGTAAAATTATTTCTGCAACAAGTAAGAAAAGAAAGTAATATATAAGAACTTATCTGCACAAGTGATTTCATATCTGCAACAAGGATTTGTCATACGTGGCATTTCATATTTCATATTATCTTTCAGTTAGCAAAATTCATTTTAATCCGTATTGTGTAACAGAATGCTATTTATTTTGAGGATAGCATCATGCAACATATGGCATCCGAATGAAATCAGAACCCAGAACTGATACTGTCTTTATACATACTGGAAAAATGCATCAGTTGTAATATACTGTACCACTTTACTGAAAAAAATAAACTTGATAAATATATTTTGCTGGAGAACTTTAACACAAATTTATGTTAGTGTTTTTCTTTGTCCAGTAGATGGGGCTAGCGTACCTCTTGTGTTTTTGTCTTTAACCAGAACTTCCTTGACCATGTTGTCTTGAAGTTGTAGTTACTTTCACATTTAATTTCAGTGGCTCATCGCAACCACTCAGGCATGTAGTCTTGTCTTTTGGCTTTTCCTGGTTAGGGGTCACCACAGCAGAACTCAGGTTCGCTCATGACTGGCATTGGATTTTTATGGTGCCGAGTTGCCAGCCCGAAGTCCAACCTTCAAGGAAGGCAGACCCATTCAAGCACACATCCTACCTGCATGTCTTTAAACATCAGTTGACCATGAGGAGGACATTCAGACTCCACACAGAAGGCTCTCCAGCCGAGAATCGAATGGGAGAACCTCTTGTTGTGAGGCGATGCTTTAAACTTGGAGTATAACTTTCAACATCTTTACTCAAGAATCAGGGACAAAGTTGAAAATAATGGGAGGACAAAGGCTCAAACTCAGTGCCAATTTTTAAATATTACTCTAATTCACTTTAAAAAATAGTTAATAGCACAAGTTTTGCATCAGCATGCACTTTCTGAAGAATAATTATGAAACTCTGGCATTATTGATTGACTATATTCCTTAGTGATTTAACAGAAAATCAAAAATATTAAGAGGGACAGGTGACAAGGCAAAAAATACAAGGCAAAATCAAGGGTGATCTGCAAAATCATCTTGTAGCTTGATTATTTCTGATTGGTTAATTATATTATTTATAGTGTTCTCCCCACACTGACAAAATTATTTTTTAAACACTTAAGTGCTTACCTATAATGTATTTCTCTGAAATATTGTAACACCATTAAGCCAGAAACAGAAACTGTTTTGCATTGAAGCTGATGTAAAGAATTTTTTCAGTTTCATATGCATTTATTAAAAATACCATGCAGCTGTTTTTATCCCTTTAGTTACACAAAGCAGTAGTAGTTGTTTATCAGTGCAGCTAATGAAATACTCTGTTACAAGGCAAGAGGTTTCAAGCATATTAGCTTGGTCTGCACTGACAGATCCACTATAATTTCTAGTCTGTATTTAAATCATGAATATAATAAAGTAGGTTAAGTGGAACCGTTAGCTAGGCATATCTTAAAACCATCCTGGGAATTCAATAAACTCTGTGTAGTCTTCGCGCTCATCAGGCTTACATGAAAACAAGCAAGGTTTCATGGCCAGCAATAGCGCTGCCAGCCAGGAAACCATGCAGAGCAACACAAACACAGAAAGAAGAAGCATTCAAGTTTGCCTGTGGGCAAACCTCCCCCTGACATCACACAGACAGCCACAATGATTGCCAGGGCTGAAAATACTGCAATAACAGCAGTAACAACACAGTAAAGAAAAGTGTACTGAGCGCAAATCACACTAAAACAATTATTTGCAGAAAGAAATAATGGAAGCAGAGGATAAGTGGCAAGGGCAACTACAAGGAAAGGGACACTGGTCAGGGAAAATGTGCAATGGCATGAATGATAAAAATAAATAAAAAGTAAGAGGGCATGGAAAAATAAGGAAATGTCCCCAAGATAGGATATGCCAATGTATGTACACTTCTAAGACAAGTCAGTAGCATAACATTATACACATATGTAGATAGCACAGTACATACTGCTGTTTACACCTCCTGAGCAAGTATATTATAATATAACACACAAGATAGTATATATGTGATGGTCACATAAGGTTACATGTCAGTGGAGGTGAATGGTTGCAATATAAACATCACTGATGTACTCACTGGAGAGGACATTTAGCAAGGATGGTATATACAATGGGGTATGTGCATACTCTGAAAATCTGCAAAATGATTTGCCTGAATATGACACATGTCACTACAGCTCTCTACAAATCAGGAACACATAGCAACAGACTCCTGGACAAAGAAAGAAACAGGCACAATAATGGACACTTTTAAAACGTTAAACCATTAACCTGCAGCACTGATAGAATATGTTAACATGTTTTCAGTAGAAGAACAAATGACCAATAATTGTCAGTATTTTATAAGGGGAATTCACCACCCCTTCCCTAAAACTGAACACTTTTTGGAGGAGTTAAGAGGGACAGTGTTAAACCTGGAGTTAAAATCAGGGGCAATCCTGGCGAGTTGAGAGTTTTGTATGACACATAATCAATAATCCTCCCTGCAAGAATCAAACCCATGCCATCAGTATTGTCACTGAGCTGTGTATTTACTGGCTGCAACACAGAAAGATGCATCACACATGCATCTAGAAGAACACCATGAAGTCTGCACTATCAAACCCTAATGGGTATGCAGCCTAGAGAATAGTTCTGTATGGCCTACCAGATGTGGGAGCTCACTGTGCTAAATGTGATGCACTTGACTGAAGCATCCCTGCCTGACATAGGTATCAGCCATACAGATAACATCACATACAAACACCACACTGTTATGAGTGGATTCCCTACATACAGCTGGATGTTGCATGCATCTGACACATGTAATACCTATGGATATTGCATCTGCAATTGATATGAGAACTTACAAGTGATATTAGACAAGTGATGGTACAGCAGAATGTGAAACTGATGGTGATGTAACTATGCCCATGTGCACAGAAAGTACAGCAGTGTAAAGTCAAGTGTTAGTGATCGAGGAAGCTGTCACTGTGATATTGTACACATACCAAACAATACATGGAGCACACTCTATAAGTACATGTCAGACCACTGCACATGTGCCACATGATCACTGTCCCGCTGACATTGCCAGTGAAAATGTTATACTGCCATGAAATCCTGACATGCAAACTATCAAGTGGTAATACTGATGTGATGTAGTGGTATGTCCGTGACACAGTGCAGTCACACTACAGTTGCACCTAAGCTACAATTGGACTTCAAGCTGTATATCACCTCCAAATAAAACCTTGAATATGAATCACGTGCAACACAGTGGAACTGTTAACACAGTTGTACAATTCTATTTCACATCATTATATCAGTTGTATATCATATGCCTATATGTTTATTGGTGGAAATGTGTGGGTGAGGGGCCCAGACACCATATATGGGCACATTACAGCTGAGGTGGATGCCAGTTCATGCTGAACAGATAATGACAATTTCTGACAGTCATAAAATGCTGCTGGGGAATACCCATATAATCCATATGAACACCATGAGAAAACAACACCCCTTCCTTATGTCTAACATGACTCATATAAAGAGGACTTGAAATATATTCTGGGAAGAAGGAATGAAAGCCAGAAAACAAGATCTCATTACCAAGGCAGGCCCCATTGTCCGCCATTTTGACAGAAACACATTAAAATTGCAAAAGACGGACTTGGAGTGATTTGGAGGCATTAAAATAGCTCAGAAAACAAAGATACACTGAAAAAAGCATGCTTTTTGTTTGAGTGCTAAGGTGGAGTTTTCCTTTAAGTATGTGTCTTCCCTAAATTGTATCAGTAATGCCTACCTCAATAAATTTTTACAAATAGCTGTTTTGCAGGCCTCACTGCAGATTACAAGTTAATTGTTTGTACAGCTTGCTATAAAGACAAGGGGTAGTGCATCTTTTGAAATAATTAGTATGACTCAGTAGATATGCTATTTGTGTAGGGCTAGATATCCTGAAAAGTGTGTGCAGCATGCTTCTTCACAGTAAGGACAGTTTCCACATCATACACACACATCCTACAAAAAGGCCTCACAGAAACGGACAACTGGTGCCGGAGTCACGGCCTTAAACTAAATGCCAAAAAATGTATAGTCATCCCCTTTGGGAAAAACAAAGTACCCACAAATTATCACATAGACAACAACCCACTGAGTACTGAAAAAGTAATCAGAGACCTAGGGACCCAAGTCGACAGCGACCTCTCATTTGATACCCACGTTGCCAAAGTGGTTAGAAAAACATTCTACCTTGCACACGTCATCATGAAGGGATTCACATCCAGATCCAAGGATGTCATTCTACCCCTATATTCCTCCCTCATCAGACCCATGATTGAGTACAATGCCCCATTTGGTATGTACCTCACCCGGCATTTGCAACAGCTGGAGAGACCACAAAAATACCTCACCAAGAGGATCAAGGGGCTCTAACATATGTCTTATTCTGCCAGACTGAAGAAACTTCAGCTCTATTCAGTATCATACCGCCTGCTCAGAGGTGATCTCTGCCTGACGTACAAGGCCATGTCCAATCAGGATCTGATGGACATGCTCCACCTCAAAAAATCCAAGTCCATCTGGACCACGAGAGCTAAAGACTTAAACCTCGGCACAAGTATGAATAGGACATGCTGGAGGGATAGATTCATAACCCAGAGGCTTCCCATGGTTTGGAACAAGATCCCAGTTCATATTAGGCAGAGCCCCTCACTGACTCTCTTCAAGAGAAATCTTGATGAGTAGATGGGAGATCATAAGTTTACCTCAGGGGTCACATCTGTGTCACTGCTAGACAGGGACACAGTAAACTAATTCTATTATATAAGGGGACATTCATTGTGTCACTACTAGACACAGTACTCTTAATTTATTCTGTGCATTTTTGTACCATTTCTTGGGGTGGCAAATGCCCCATCACTATGGCTAGGCTTACAAATGCCCCAGGGCAGATAGCCTAGTACTATACTATGAAACTATGAAACTATATGAGACAGATGAGGTAATGACAGACACAGGGCTGTAGGGTCGTAGGAGGTACTGTTCTGACACATTCATGAACATTCCAATGGTGTGTTGGTATAACGCCTTCTGAATCTGAATATGTCCTGCTCTGTAGCATGAATTGCATGAGATACGGATAGAGGAGATATAGAGTGGCAATAATTAATACATCCATATGCACCTGTTTGAAGAAGATGTGGGGCATCTGAAATATAATGGTGGGAATTGATTTTTGACAGTTATATCAATTGCCACCCACCTTACATTTTACTTTATAGGCAGAAGGGGTAGATAGAGGAATGGGAAACAGATCCACAGGAAAAAGATCCCTGAAAACAGTCCTTAAGAGCATCTGGTACTGCTGGGTTATAAGCCTTAACAAGATGCAAATGTACATTTATACATCTGATCATCAGCTGAACATAACGCAAAGGACAGATTTTGAAACCTTGCACACTACAAGAGCACTGCTAACCTACTGAATCAAGGTAACATGTTGGTATCATCCATCAGCAGAGACATGCACACTACAGGAGCACTAATAACCTATTGAATCAAAGTAACATGTTGGTATCATCCATCAGCAGAGACAGGCACACTACAGTAGCACTGCTAACCTATTGAATCAAGGTAACATGTTGGCATCATCCATCAGCAGAGACAGGCACACTACAGGAGCACTGCTAACCTACTGAATCAAGGTAACATGTTGGTATAATCCATCAGCAGAAACATGCACACTACAGGAGCACTAATAACCTATTGAATCAAGGTAACATGTTGGTATCATCCATCAGCAGAGACATGCACACTACAGGAGCACTGCTAACCTACTGAATCAAGGTAACATGTTGGTATCATCCATCAGCAGAGACATGCACACTACAGGAGCACTGCTAACCTATTGAATCAAAGTAACATGTTGGTATCATCCATCAGCAGAGACAGGCACACTACAGGAGCACTGCTAACCTATTGAATCAAAGTAACATGTTGGTATCATCCATCAGCAGAGACAGGCACACTACAGGAGCACTGCTAACCTATTGAATCAAGGTAACATGTTGGTATCATCCATCAGCAGAGACAGGCACACTACAGGAGCACTGCTAACCTATTGAATCAAGGTAACATGTTGGTATCATCCATCAGCAGAAACATGCACACTACAGGAGCACTGCTAACCTATTGAATCAAGGTAACATGTTGGTATCATCCATCAGCAGAGACAGGCACACTACAGGAGCACTGCTAACCTATTGAATCAAAGTAACATGTTGGTATCATCCATCAGCAGAGACATGTACACTACAGGAGCACTAATAACCTATTGAATCAAGGTAACATGTTGGTATAATCCATCAGCAGAAACATGCACACTACAGGAGCACTAATAACCTATTGAATCAAGGTAACATGTTGGTATTATCCATCAGCAGAGTTGTGACAGTACGCAGAAACCATGAGATGACCTGTACATCCATCAGCCTAATACTGTATATACACACACACACAAAAAGAAATACAAAGAAAGATGGACATGCACATAACAAAGTTTGGTGGAATGGAACATTCATGGACATGGTTTTGGTGTGTTCTCATTACTAACCTGCCATTCTATGTAACATTAAGTGTCTGATATAGGGGTAAAGAAGGGTTAGGAGAGGGACAACAGGGTTATTATAAGCAGAACAAGGCTGGAGACATATCTCATAGTTGTGGGGAATGATGTCACTTCAAATACTCTATTTTTTACCAATATCAATATATCTCCATGAGAACTCTTAACTATGGTAAATGTTAAGATGTTGGTGATTAAACATATCGTAGACATATAACATTGCACTAAGAAATGATGTGAGGTGCATCCAGAATCGAACCCTTGATACTATTGACAAAAACAATCTTTAATCAAGTGATTTATCTCAACACTCCACATTGGAAGTTGTGCTTTGTTATATCCAGCAATCTAAGAACTGTCAGAGTAACTGCTTCAGAATAGTTCCTTTACTCTGCTTTAACTCTGTGTTCCTTTAACTCAGTGAGTTTAAACAGCATTGCATGGAGATAACTTGACTAGTTCGGCCGATGGCAAAAACTCACCAGATTTTGCCATAGGACGTTAACAGCCATTCACTGCCACTCGGCACTGGGTACATGATGTCAAACCTCACACAAATGTAGAGAACAAAAAGTGAAAGCTTTTTCATTGGCCGTTTCTGGCCATGTGTGTGATTCCATTTTTTGACTAGAGTAAAAGTGTGAAAATGGGGTTAATAGGAAAGTGGTGAAATGGGGAGGCAAACAGAGGGAAGAACAAAGGGGAAGCAATACAGGCATTTGCAGGAGTGGACTGGGAGAGAACCATAGATATCCACTTCTTCACCACAGCAGTGTACACAGGTAGACAAAATTTGATGAATTTGGATTGTTACCATAACATGGATGGGTGACAACAATGCAATAATGTTGTATAGTCAATGACATCAAGTCAAGTGCGTTGAGTAGACACATATGCGAAGTGGAGAGCTATATATGGCAGAATTTTTTTGTAGGACAGGTGTCTATTTTTTCTTTCCTTTTTTTTTTCAAAAAGAGAGGAATGCTGGGGATGGGACCTAGGAATGTGAGGTTCAGGCAGGCGGGGTTGGTGAGGAAGCAGGTGAAGACAAACAGGACATACAAGACAGACACAGGGATGGTGATGGACACAAAATCTTACCTGTCAAGCATGGGAAAAGTGAGAATCTTGTCCTAACCCTCAGAACTGTCATCACTGTTCCCTTCTTCAGCTACATGTCAGACTGCATGATATGGGAGTTTTTTTTTGTTTTTGTTTTTTTTAGGAGCACCTTTTCCACTCAGCTGTTGTGGGCACTAAGGCCGCTCTTTATCAGATCTTGCACCATCCCTGGCAGCTCCTGGTGAGTGAATTAATCACCACCTCCACCAGTACTCCTGGAGGATGTGAAGATTGGGTGAAGATAGATGAAGGCTGCCAGCTTAGCCAGATAGAATTTTGGAGATAATTCTGTCATCTGTAAATATTAAATGGTAAAAATAAAGTTACACGTGGAACTGGAAAAAATGTGACAACAGTGCACTCTACTGATCAAGTAAAGCATGTTGTGACCCTTTGATGTTAAAACTCAGAGCCAGTCAGTCTAGAGTGAGGCATCCTGCCTATTGTTTTAAGGCCAGGGTTAATGGCCAGAATTTGCATGTATAAATGTCCTTTATTGCTCTGGTTTCTGCCCAGAGGTGAAGAATGTAAATGTAGTTTCTGTTAGCCTGGGAACATAGGGAAGTGTGAAGAATGATGTAATGTAACCCACAGAAGTGTGAAGAATGATGTAATGTGAACCAGGAATGTGATTTTAAAAACAGAGAATCAGAGAGCATTAAGCATTTTTGTCCTGACCATCCAACTCACCAGAACTGTCTTGCTCTATATGTAAGTGTATCTTAGACTTGTGTTTTCTCTCAGAAATAGCTAGAATCTAGAAAGATTAGACTAAGTGTTTTTCTGTGATGTCAAAACTATACTACTAAATTATTTTAAGTATTTATCTGTGATCTCTGCACTCTTGTCTAGCACTGTGTAGTAAAAAGTATTGTCTTGTGTTTTGACTATTTGTTATTAAATATTTTTAAACCCTTTCAACTGTGGCTGTTTTTGTAGAGATAATTTAAGCTCTTTAGAGTACTTGCATGCCTTTTGTAAAATTGTACAAAGCCACTCAAATAGTTTTAGCCCTGGGCTATACTACAAATTGGATAATAATATTACACAGTAATAATTGGACATCCCTTTAAGGGCCTTTGAGTAGCTGATAAATATTAGTGGGTGGTGGCAGCTAGTACTACCGTATAGTCTGGGAAAAAGGGGCACAACTGGAGAACCTGTGCCAGCCTTCCCCAGGAGTGTCTGTGTGGTTGTATAAACTCTTCTCAAAGTGCGTGCGTGTGTGCGTGTGTGTGTGTGTGTGTGTGTGCGTGTGTGTGTGTGCGTGTGTGTGTGTGTGTGTGTGTGTGTGTGTGTGTGTGTGTGTGTGTGTGTGTGTGTGTGTGTGTGTGTGTGTGTGTGTGTGTGTGTGTGTGCGTGTGTGTGTGTGTGTTAGCTATTTGGGCAGGAACACAAAGCAATGGTTGGACAGAGAGGGTGCTGGAGGTTTTAGCTTGCCCACTAGGCTGAGATCTGGACCCTATAGCTGTGCCAGTGGGGAGTCTTATTGGGGACCTAGAGAGCAAGGGAGCGACCAGCCCTGGACTGACTATGATCTCTGTGTGCTCTTAAGGGAAATTGCACTTTACTGTGTGTATTTGTTATCCTTTCCTCCTATATGAGATGCCCCTCACTGGTGTTAGTGGTAAGGATTGAGGCTCTTTGATTGCTGGGCCAGGACACGGGCACCACAGAGTGTACCACTGCACCTCCAGTCAGGACACTGCTACCTAATGAGGGTGGACCAGGTAGGGCAGGGGTTGTGGAGGTTGTAATGATATGTGGTATTGCCAGCTTTGCCAGGAGAAGTAGTGCAGTGGATATATAACATATTCCAGCATAGCTAGCTGGAGTATTGTAAAGAATTACACATCATTTGCATATCAAACTGATTTGTACATGTGCCTGTGTTGAAAATGCATTTGTAAAGCTGCTTGTGTTAAAAATGTAACAGTAGTTCCTGCTGAACAGAAAAAATACACCTGTATGTCAGACTGCATTGTAACTGTTGAAATGAATATACTGTAACAGAGGATACTGGAAGAGAAGAGGTTAATCTCAGTCCAGCTAACTTTGAAAAATTGCCTGAAATTAAATTACTGTGCCTGGTTTAGGCCATAAAGATTGTATCTCACAGTTCTGATTGCAGCCAGAGACAAAATGTCTGTGAAAACCAGGACTAGGAATCCTACTGTATTGTCCTTAGGAGTGAACTAATTACTACTCTGGAAGGATGGAAGTTTTTGAAATGGTTTTATTGCTTCCAGATGCTATAACACATCTTTGGAAATCTCTATGTGTGTGTGTATTATGACACATATTTGCTAGATACTGGTTCAGTTTCTAATAAAGGGGGTAGCGTGGGAACCAGAGTCAGATGACCAGATGTATGTGATGTCATTCTGGAATCCAGCACTGAAATGAGGTTTTAATACTAAATGAGACAGAAGTCTCAGGTCAGACTGTTTTTGAAACCTGACAATGAAGGACCACTCACATACTTCATCTTGCCTTACTTTAGTATGTAACCAGGGGATAGTAATTATTTAGCCCAATCATGAAAATATAGTGAGATTAGTTAAGTACTATTTTTCTGTATGTGTATTAATCTCTCCATCTGTGATATTTTTAATATTTCCTGTGATTGAAAGTCTGGTGTTTATTGTAAATAGCTATTTAGTATTTTCATGTTCTTTTATTATTTATTATTAAACATATTTAAACTTTTCATTGTGGCTGGTCTTTTAGAGAATATTTTAATATTTGAGAGTACATTTAGTTATTTGGTGACACTGTGATCACTCCTGAAAGTCTTGCTGCATTGGTCAAACACTACCATTTGCATTAGTATTAATTTTACTCAGTATAATTGGGCACCCTTGTTAGAACTTTAGAGTAGCTAGCTTTGAAGTGTTCTGGTGGCACTGTGTGTGTGAGTGTGTGTGTGTGTGTGTGTGTGTGTGTGTGTGTGTGTGTGTGTGTGTGTGTGTGTGTGTGTGTGTGTGTGCGTGTGTGTATGCGTGTGTGTGTGTGCATGTGCGTGCGTACGTGTGTGTGTGTCTGTATGTCTGTCTGTCTGTGTGTGTGAAAATTAAATCTCAACGAGTGTGTGTGTCAGCTACTTGTAGCAGGGACACAGAGCGCTGGTTTCACAGAGAGGGTGGTGGAGGACATGGCTTGGAACACTGGACTGAGGACTCAACTCTACAGCTGTATCAGTATGGAGTCTTATAGCCTGGAGTGTGCTCTCTTTGTGTTCTTAAGTGAAATTGTGCTTGGTGCAGAGAGCTAGATCTGCAAATACTGTGTGTATCTATTTTTTCTCCAAGTGAACGTCCCTTACCAGTGTCAGTGGTGATGTTTGAGGCTCCTTGATTACTGTCCCAGAGGAGGGACATCACAGAGGTAATATTGCCGGGTTGCATCCGAGAGGTGCTGGGTGTTGGTGCACTAGCCAGTAGAGGGTTGGCAGGCCAAGCTGCAGTGGTTGGCCTACCTTCCTGTGCTGAAATGGATTTGTTTTGTTGGCAGAAAGATATGACATCAGAATGGTGCGATTCCAGGAAACCCCCCCAAAAAAGAAATAAATTAAACAAAGGAGAGATAAGGGGTGTGGTGAGACAAAAAAGTACAGAGATGATTAGAATCATGATATGTCACATTCATTCTTTATTGCAATAAATAGCCATTTATTATTATTCTAGCTATAGAGCTTTCACACTCCCAAAATGATTGTTTATTGTTACAAGTAATCCTTAGAATATACACATATTCCATAGATGCTTTCAAAGATACTACAGAGTAAGTTAATAACATGGCATTAAAGCCAATATTGCTGCATTTCAACTGTAAATATAATACTTGCTGAATATTAATCTATAGATTAGTTGTGTGTATTGAGCCCACATAAACTGAATTCAGTACTACAGTTGCCCAATAATATCACCAACAGCTACACCAGAAAGTATGCATGCTTGCTGTTACAGTTGAAGGACCACTACTGTGAAAAACTAAAAAACTTGTTTTTATCTTTTCTTGAATTTCTACATATTGCTATACTGTATTTATCAGAAAGTAGTAGTCACTACTAATGTTCTTGTGTTTGTAACCCTCAGTGTCCTTCTGGGAGCAGGCATCCTGATCAGAGCTTGCTTTCTTCTAAAGCTAAATCTTCCCCATAGTGCAAAAGCTGTGCAGCTGTTGAGATTATAACGCCCATGGCTGGACTGTCACATCGCAGTTCCATTCACTTAGAATGGAAGAACAAAGAAGCAGTGCTAATTTTGAGAGGCCTCAGTACTAGTATCACTTACTGTTCTGCAGTGCCCCTTACAAATGTTTTTCCTACTGATGTGTTACACTGTCTGTGAAAAAGCATCCAGAAAAATCAACTCATTGCTGAGATAACAGACTTTTTGGGAGATACTGCTTTCCTTCTCAAGTTACTTGTCCCATTATCCCTTCCTCAGTAAGCCACAATATCGCATTTCCTGCTCAGCAAGGTTTAGTTAATTAGTCACCTATGCATCACAATAGAGATCAGATGGTACTGTCTGCGTGGTATGCCAGTAAAGGTATTCCCTCATCTCTCTTCTTATTCATGTCATCTAAATAGTAGTTTCACAGTAAATAATGTTACAAAATGCTTGTATCAATCCCTAACATACAGGAGTCTAAGTATTCCAGAAAGTGTGCTCTGCTCTGTTTATTAGGATTCATATTGGCTACTCACAGCTGTTGATATGTCTGCAAGCAAATGCTCTTATCAATCATACCTCTCAACCTGTTTATGCAAGTAATATGGACAAAGTCTAAAATTACAGGGGGAACAAAGGCCCAAAAGATTTTAAATATTGCTCTTATAAACTTAAAAAGCTGCTAGAATAACAGGATTTGTGTTAGCATGCATTTTCTGAAGGATATGAAGTCTGAAACTTAAGTATATGTCATTATTTTGTCATTATAGCTACTCCCCATCTAGTCTAAATAGCTATGTAATCAATCCATCTATCATACTGGGAAAGAATTCTCATCTGGGTGTGTTTGTTGTAAGGAATGCATATTTTGTAGTATGTACTGTGGGAAACTTATGAGAAATATATACCACTTTTATATTTACTGGCTATGAGCGAAAGCTTTCTCATCTGTTATGTTATATGTTATCTTAGGCACTACTATGCATTAACTGCCACACAAAACAATGCATTAATATTACCTCACTTTGTCTGTTATATGTTACATTTGGCCATTTACTATGTATTACTAGATATCCATTGTGTAAATGTTGTTGATTCATCCGTTTTGATTTTTGATTTGATTATCTATTTTTTATCTGGAGCTTTTCTCCCTGGGCCTCCTCTGAAAATGGACATGTGCCCAGTCAGACTTTCCCAGTAAACAAATGTAAAATAAATAAAATAATAAATAAATTATTTAATTATTTCAATCCTCCATGATTTGCCAGAAAACCACAGATTTTATGAGGAACACACCAAATATTTGAAACAAAAATCTGGACATTCTGAGAAAATCTGTACAGTTAAGAGGTAAGCTTATCACCCACCAAGTAAAAGTCTTATTTCAGACAGCCCATTATATAATAATGCAGTTGTCAAACTTGTTACCTCTCAGACAGGCCACTGATGTTACCTTCTACTTTTCCTTACTGTTGTTTTAGTATAAATTTCCATTGCACATTTTTTGATGTTACTCAATGTATTTCTTTTGTGACTTCTGCGGTGGTGCAGCAGTAGCGTTGTTGCCTCACAGCAAGAGGTTCTCCCATTTGATTCTCGGCTTGGGTTGGGAATGCCTTCTTTGTGGAGTCTGCATGTCCTCCCCGCGGTCGAGTGGGCATTCGAAAGACATTCGTTGAATGGGCATGCCTTCATTGAAGGTTGGGCATCGGGCTGGCAACCCGACACCATAAAAAAAACCTGCCAATTATTAGCAGACCGGAGTTCCGCTGTGACAACCCCTAAGTGGGAAAAGCCGAAAGACAAACAACTCAATGTATTTCTTTCATCTTACTTTCAGGACATTGAAAAATACCTCTCTTAACACCGACTCATACTAAACCCCAACAAAACTAAGATAGTTATCAAAAAAAAAAAAAACACCCATACCTTCCTACCCCCCCCCCTCACTATCATCTCCTCAAACAGAACTGAGATATTACCCACTAACCAGACTAAACTCTTAGGTGTTACTATTGATGATAGCCTAAACTTTGACAAACATATTGCTCTGACAATCAAAAAAGTCCACATCAAACTGGGCACTCTATACAGGGCCAAACCATGTCTAACTCCAAATGCCAGACTAGCTACTGTATGGTCACACCTGCTATCCGCCCTCCTGTACGGTTCTCTCATTTTCACAAACCTGCGAAAGACAGACCTAAACAACCTAGAATCATATTATAATAAAATTGCCAAATATGCCACTAACCATCCACACAGATCTCACCACTGCTCATCTCTCTCACAGCTAAACTGGCTAGAGCTCCCCAACCTTTTATCACTCAGTCAACTTACCTTAGCCCACAAAATAGTACATCAACCTAGCAACTGCCCTGCTATTTCAAACTTAATCCGGCCTAGTACTAATCTCAGACCCCTCAGATCTTCTAATAAATTGATGCTAAAGGTTTCCCACTCCCACAACGTTCATGGTGACTCCCACTATTCACACAGAATAGCCAAACTCTGGAATACTCTTCCTGAGTCCTTAGCAAAAAACCCTAACCACCATGAGTTCAAACTTCACCTGAAGGGTCACCTTGCTAGTCATTGGCTGTGTTCTTGCCATACTCCAGGCTAATTCTTTCCCACTTTCATTACTCTTACCCTCCATTGCTCCACCTAAACTTTAAAAATGTTCCTGTTTCCTAATAGCTACACCTTTTCCCCTTTACATCTCCAACTGCAATTTCTCATTGCTACTTATTGACAGCACTCTTGTCACACATCAGGCAAATTTCTTACCCACCTCCATTACTATTCCCACCTTCTTGTCCACTTCAACATACTATATTTCTTGATGTTTATAGCTACCCTTGTCGCATCTTCATCTCCAACTAAAGTTCGCAGTTTCACTTAACTTTGCTTAAGCTTCTTCAACTCCTTAAAACTCAGTTCTTGCTAATCTACATACATCTCCCATTATTCATACATCTTTTCATATGTACTTTGCTCCTAATTGTAATTATCTGAACAATCTGTTTCAGATCTGATTTTTATATTTTCTTTGTATATATTTTATATATTTTTATTGTCTGTTACTTTAATTTGGTATCAGTATATAAATTACTAAGGTTTTTTTGTTTGTTTGTATTGTACTATTTCTGGAGCCTTTCTTCCCGGGTCTCCACTGAAAACGGACTTATGGCCAGTTGGACACTACCCGGTTAACATAAATAAATAAATAAATCTGGTGCCTCCGAGTGCCATTTTTATAGTTTCCTGTAGTCAAGGATACAGGGTTTGATTCTTTCTACCTTCATTTACTGACTGTGTGACTAGATAATTTAACAAGATAGTGCTCTTGTAAAGTAGGTTAACAAAAGAGTTAAAAAAACAGGGAAAAGAGATGTACATATGCATTTTCTGAACAATATGAATTACTGTGTTACCAGAAAATATTTTCTGATTCCTGACTGTGTAATCAGCATCCAGAGCCTGAGGACCAATGTAGGCATACACGCACACACACACACACACACACACACACACACACACACACACACACACACACACACACACACACACACACACACACACACACACACACACACACACACTTGGGCCAATGAAAGAGAAGAAACTGGAGCAAAAAAGAGCAGCCAAGTGGAATGAGATGAACTGGAGTGAAACAAAGCAACTGAGTTCATTTTTTTTCTTTTCATGTTTATGGGGCCCTCCTGGCAGCACCAGAACCTAAGCAGCTGCTTACATCACCTTGCTCTGGATCTGCTCATGGGTTGACAATAACAAAGAAAGTCTCCTAGTCATATAGTTTTAACTATTATCCAATTTATAGTGTCAGTTGTGCCTGTTTTCTTGTCCACTGTTGTAGCTGTATTAGTTGGCAGAAGGTGTGCAGTCAGACCTCTCAAATGTCCCTATTTTGGATGCATGGCCCTATTTTCAGGTCTGATTTACCCCTGCACATGCTGTCTCTGTTTTTGGACATTTGTTCTTATTTACAGGCTTAACTATTTACAGACTTCACCGAATTTTCTGAATTCCTCTCATCACATGTGATTTTTGAAACTACCTAAAACATAGGAACATGCCCAACATACAAGTGACACCAATAAATTAAAGAAAGAGGGTGCATATCTTACATGTCCCTTTTTCAGAAACAAAAGTAAATGACCTTGTGTGATAGAATTCTGCAACACAGTTTATTAATGTCTACAGATATTACTATCTCTTTGATAATGTGCTTATATTTTCCATAATTTTAGTCACCATCTGCTTTTTAAACCTATGTTTGTATCCTACATTCCTACTGAAAGTGCGAAGAGTTATGTACTATTTGGCATTTGCATTTTATGCTAATTAGATGTCCATATTTTTGGCTTGATGTATTTACTTTTCAAGGGCCTTTGTACCTATTTTAAATATCTGCAGGTTGAGAGGCATGTGTGCAGTTGTTAACGCTATTATTTGTGTGTTGGCCATTTCAGGGTATGCTGACATTACAAAATAGGATTATTTTATCCAGGTCATTCTCAGACCCTGAGGATATGCAAGGCAGTAATCTTTCAGATTTATCTGCCTTCAGATAGAACCACCCAATCTTGTGACTCTTGAGTCCTCCATTGTCAATGGTAATCACAAATACTACCCTAAAATATAATCCTACAGACTGAGTTTCTTCAAGTATTCATACGAGTGGTTATGAACCACTATTACATTTTATGAGTTTCATGATCAGCATTCTATCAATCTGATTGCCAGAAACTACAATTGAACAAGCAGGTTAAAATTGCACAACTCCCAGGTCAATGGAGTACGAATGCATGACTTTCACTTTTGGTCTTCTTCAAAGTGCCATTGAACATCTGTAACCTAGCAACAGCAAAGAAATAATATCTGTCTATCTATCTATCTATCTATCTATCTATCTATCTATCTATCTATCTGTCTATCTATCTAATTAGTTTGCTTATGATTTCTTGCATTTTGTATTACTTTATTGCCTTCTTCTATTTTGTATACTGTGATTTGTTTTACTTGTATTCTGCTTTGAACTGCATATCAAAACTTGAAAAAAAAACACAGCTGTTTCTCTTGTGATTCACGCATTAGAGCAGATCAATTAAGGAGTCACACAGAAGTCAGAACAGGCCAGTTAAGGTTAATTATCTGTGAACCGAGTGGTGGAGCTAGGAACTAAACCTTCTGTTTAAGGGGTACATTAAAACATTTCAAAGCTTTGCTGGAAAAGCTCACCAAAACTCTGACACAACTTGCTGTGAGAGAAAAGTTAGTTTCTCTTGTTAGTTTTTCCCAACCATCCTACCCTGTTGCTGTTGTGTTTTTAAACACAACTGCCTTTCTAGTTGCCTGCCTCTTATGTTAATTTGACCACATTTCTCATTCCCTCTCCCCTTTCACTGGCTGTTTTGAATAAGCACAAAATTATCATTTTGTGAAATAACACCCCTTCAGCTATTTGAATTTATTGGCCATATCACCATATCCCATAGAGCCAGAAAACAAAAGTGCCCACTCCCATTCAATCTATTTTGCTCTTTTAAAATTAGTGGCTCTCCACTTAGAATGCTGAAATTTTAGTTACCCCCTTTTTATATCTAACTGCTTAGTGCACACTGCAGTGCTTATAATATTAACTCACTTTTTCATCTTACCTTTAAATATCTATTGCAAGACCATCAATTATCGGAGAGTCCACATTCTGCCTGTCAGTAATCATCTTGGTATTAGTGCTTCTATTTTCTCCTGATGACAGAAGGAGCACAGGGACATTTTTTCCTAGAGACTGCTGATCACCAGAAAGCCTAATAACTGCTTCATAGGTGATAGCTTGGAATCTGTGTTATACTCTGCTCCTGGTGAGAGAAAGAGCAGAGTGCATTGATTCCTGACTATTTCTGGTAGGACAGTGAGTGTCAGTGCTTAACATTCCTGATTGGTCTGGTTGCTAGTCAAGACATCTACCAGGAAAAGGCTACAACTAGCCTACGGCCACTTGCATCATCTGGGACAATACTGTAGCCTGCTACTCATCTTGGGATTGGTGCTAATGTTTTGCTTCTGGTGAGAGAAGAAGCAAAGGAGCATTGTATCCCAGCACATTGAAACTGTGGGGAGATCAACACTAGTAGTAGCCAAGCAGTAGCCATTCACACGACTCCCCTCTTTTCATCATTCTTGACAAGCTAATTCTTTGCTTTCAGTAAGTACTGCTTGATTTCTTTCTAACTTCAGAATATCTGCCTAAATACTTCATCCTTACATTTTCAGGGTCTATGTATTAGTTTCCCCTCAAGTGTCTGGCCATGCCCTGTACAGACATTGAGTGACATTCTTCCTGTAAAAGCACAATTGAAATTTCTCCGATACCTAGTTGTACACAGGACAACTAGTTTGCAGTGACAAGCACTGTACCCAGAGTTGCAAACCGAATACTTCTGAGATTGCTTTATATTCTCACTCCAGTTGCCTAATCAATAAAAAGGGTCTGTTGTCATGGATATGAAATTTCCCACTATGTTTGTTACCAGCTTGGTGGATATGGAAATCCTGAGGTAATGCAGATATTGCCTCTTGTTTACTGACAGCCAGTTAATTTTCAAACACACTGATATGGTATGCGAGAGATGTATTTACACAATGTCATTGGAGGCAAAGCTCTCACATAAAAGTATGCCTAATGTTAATAAGGTTGTCAGTAGTACATATACTGCACCCATCACACACAGTACAAAGCAGATATATAGACCTACATATGCTGAGGCACTTAAATGCAACCTTTCTAAACCACAAAGACCTGCTAGACAAAGTACACATAACAAATACCCTCAGCAGCCCCAAAGGCACTCTTTCAAAACAACACCCTCAGCAACACATACAGCCACATCTCATGGAGCCTCTACCTCTTAGCCCATAAGGCAAGCCACCACACAATCCAACATTCTTGTCATTGGAGACTCCATTATTAGACACACTGATGTCCCTCTCACCAGGCTGAGTAAGGAGAAATTTACTGTCAGTTGCTTATCAGGGGCTAGGATCCCCCACATTATACATGTACTCAGGTCACTGGACCACAAGTACCAGTATGACTCAGTCATAGTCCATGTGAGAGTAAATGATCTGAGACATACCTCCCTAGACTATATGAAGAGAGACATCATGGAGCTCTCAGAATATGTGTTTCAGGCTGGTACGAACCTAACATTGAGCAGCATTTTACCTTCTCCAAGGATGATGCCACAATACAAACAAAAGATGATTGGCTTTATAAATCGGCTTAGTATCTGGTGTCATTTTAAGGGGGTGCAATATTTGTCAGCATGGAAGGAGATGGTCAATAGACCACGCTGCGTTGCCAGAGATGGTCTGCACCTCTCCCCTCTAGGCTTTTGAACATTAGCTAAAACATTGTCTTCCCCCATAGTGCCTTTTTTAGGCAATGCCAAACTGAAAGTACTTCTGACATAGCAAATCAAAACTATGAAAATCTAAAGGTATTACTGCTCAATGCTTGGGGTCTAAACAAAAAACTCTGAAGCTCTCTTCACCCTAGAGAATGCTAATATCTGTACGGTCACTGACACATGGTTTAAAGCCGTGGACAGCACACCAACAGTGCAAGGTTATAATGCCTTCCACACATTTAGACCAGCTACTACACAAACAGGGACTAAAAGTGGAGGTGTCTCTGTTTACATAAAAAATAAATATACCTCAAGGTTGGTCAAACAGGAACACACTTGAGTTGCTCCATGTTCAAATCATCATAGGCAAAATCCAGTATCACTTCCTTGCCAGTTATAGGTCCCTACCTACTACCCAGGAAACCCATACCATGTACTTAAACTTATTGGAAACACTAAACATCCAATCCAATACCATATTCATGGGTGACTTTAATTACCCCACTATTAACTGGGAATCCTATATGACACCAAATGTACAGACACAGAGATTCCTGGATTTTGTAAACACAAACTCCCTGAACAAGATAGTCAATACACCAAGCAGGGGTGCAGCCATACTGGATCTGGTCCTCACTAATATGGGGCAGTGCTACACAGCTCCTACTGTAATGTAAAAATAAAACCTGGACCCCTAGCTAAACCTGGAGTATTCAGGAACTACTCTAAGGCTAACCTTCTGCTATTAGGTGATAACCTGGCAAAATTTCAAGCCCCCATAAACCCTGAGAATACTGCTGCCTATGAAGAACTGTTCACAGAAACCCTGTACAAGTGTGTTAATAGCTAAATAGAGGCAGCTGTACCCACCAGGAAGAAGTACAGAACTAACTCAAAAAACAAGCCACCCTGCTAGAATCACAAAATCAATAGGCTATATAACAGAAGGAAGAAAATCATGGCAAAAATTAGGAGGTGCAGCACCCAGCAGGATATAAGCACTCTCATCAAACTAAACAAACATCTCAGAGGACAAATGAAGTCTATTAAAGCCAATTTTGAAGTAAATTTGGCCTCCCAAGCCAAGGACAACCACAAGGCATTCTTTAGCTATGTCCACAACCTCAAACGCAATACACAATTTTGTGCAGAGCTCATTGTAAATGGAGCCACTTATACTGAGCCAGAAGATATAGCAAACCTACTGGCTGATAAATTTAGCTACAACTTTACCCTTCTCTCCCCTTCAACCTTCCCTCAGGAAATAACATCAACTACAACTCCTCCTGCTATCACTATGGAACAGGCCCTTAATGCTCTCTCTAAAGCAAGAACACCGCATCAATGGGCCCAGGCAATATCCCAGGATGCCTTCTAAATATCATGAAACATGCTCTATCAGGGCCTCTGGAATTGCTATCTAACTATAGCTTCCAAACAGGCTTTGTGCTTCATGAATGTAGAACAGAAACAGTCATCCATCCATCTGCACAAAGGTGGGCCATCTACAGATCCTGGAAACTACAGGCCCATAAGTCTCACTAGTCTTATATATAAAGCCAAGGTGATAATTTTCATGGAAATGCTCAACAGTAATATAGTAAACCTCCAGACACTGGACCCAGCCCACTTTGGTTTCGTCAAGGGCAGATCATGCCTACTCAACCTGGTGGACTTCTTTGAGAAGGTCACCAAACCAATGGATGAGGGCAAAATGGTTCACACTACCTACCT